>NW_028258372.1:35101796-35405102 GCF_053883595.1 Heterocephalus glaber
GATTGCTCCTGTTTGGGCTGATACCTCCTAGGCTAATAGCACTCCCTGTGCTATTGTCTGAGCTTCCCTTAAGAGCCAAAGCACTTTTAGAACTCATGTGTGTGACATTTTCCAGATTGCATGAAGTACCGAATGACAAAACTGAAGATGAATAGTCTGGCAAAGAAATCTGAAGTTGAGTCAGAGAACATTTGTGCACCAAACATAAGGGTAAGTATAAGATGCAGCCTATCTAAGCTGAAACTAAAATGGTAAATCTACAGCTTAAAACAATTTTGCCTTTCCAGGGCCCAATATAAGGCTAAAGAAAAAAATCTCTGCCCTTGGATGTGGCAGAATGAATGATCAAAACAACAGGGCTCAGAGAGGTAGGAATAGAAAGAAAGAAGCTAAAAATAATTCATAAAAAACCTGGAGTCACACACACACACACACACACACACATATATATATATAGTATCTGTTACTACTTCTTTAAACTGAATTTAAAATAAATTTTTATAACTGAGCCACTCTCGTGCTGCACTGCAGGGGATTAGAATTGGAATTTTAGGTAACAGGATTGCTGGAGGGGAATAAGGGGGAAAGCCTGTGGAATTCAGGAGGCTTATTTTTGGAAGATAAACTTCCAATTGCCTGGATAATGGCACTGATAAATTTCTCAGAGAAACATTACTGAGATTTGATCCACTTTTGCCTAATCATATCTCCAAGACTGAACTGGGAATACACTTCTCTCTATTGTGTTTTATTGGGAGTGAAAGTAGAAATGGCAGATGGTGAAGGAAATGGGAATTATTCAACAGGGACTCCTCTAGACCCACATGAGCCTCTCCAATACACCAGCCAGTGCCCAAACCTCTGATGTGCCAGCAAAGAGCACAGCAAAACTATCCACAGCTGTACATAAATGCTCAGAGACATGCTGGGTGTGTCACCCATATTAATGGTATTAAGGACTTCCTGTAATTTTAAGAAAAAGGAAGTGCAGAAGGGTTGTGTGTGTGTGTGTGTGTGTGTGTGTGTGCATGCGCATGCCACTGGTTTGCGAGTTTCTCACTGAGTTCCAGTGTGTGTTTCCAGGTGACAGAGGGAGGAGGGTGAACGGTGGATGGGAGGATGTGAAGGAAGCACAATAAAGGTGGCAAATTGGCTCACTTTGGAGTCTGTCTGTGATGCTTCCATGGTGCCGGATATCACTCTCCATTTCTTCAGGTCTGGGACTGACTTTAATTACCTGTTTGGTTTTATTCCTGTATTTCTGGGCTACTACATCTGTTTGTAATATTCTCTCAATTACCAAAGCAATATATATTCAATGCAGAAAATTTGAAAAATGTAGATGACGTGGAAAATAAAACTGGCTCATAATTCTGTCACCCAGTCATAACCACCATTAATATTTTGTTGTGTATCCTTCCAAGTGTTTAGTATCACCAGACTGGGATGCTAGTATACATATTGTTTCTAGCCTGTGCCCTGCCGCCCCATGACTCTTATCTCTGTTCTGATGTGCCAAACCCCCATACACTCTTCATGGTCTTGTATCTCACTTGGGCCATTCTCCATCCTCCATCCATACTCCTGTTTTCTCAGTAGCTTTCCTTCTGTCTTCTTTCAGTTCACGATCTTTCCACTAAATCACTCCTTTGCGTGTACATTCAAATTCCTTTTCACAATCACCTATCAAAACCTCAGTTCTCAAAAGGTCTAAAGATCTTTGCATCCCATGTTAAACACTGCTGGAGAAAAACATATAATTATGTTAACAGTTCAAAATTCTATTTCTCAAACATGATCTTCCTGTTAGAAGTGAAGTGTGCTTTTACCTCTGGGTCTCTTAGTTTCACCTCTGCCCAAAAACCCCCTTTGTGAGCTATTTTTGGTGGTTTGAGTTCGAGTATTCCCTCAAATGGCTTCAAGAGACTCAGCACAAACATCTATCATGGATATGGATTCACTCAATCAAATCATTCCTGCCTCTTTAAACTGTGTGCTTTTTTTTTTTTTCCGGTATCAGGAATTGAACTCAGGACTTTGCACTTGCCATGCAGGCACAGTGCCACTGAGCCACATCCCCAGCCCTAACCTGTATGCTTCGTGAAGTGAAGAATTATACCTACTGGCGCCACACCACACAGCAAGTGCTCAACACAGGTAAATAAAAGAATAAATAAATGAGAAAATCTACATTCATTTTTCCTTTTCCAGTTGATAAAGGGATTTTTACCTACATTGTCATATTTAATCTTTAAAAACAGTCTCTATGATATTGGTTCGGTGACATTATTTTGTCCCTCTGAAATATAGAGGTTGGGAGTAGGACTTGAACAGGGTCTCAGTGCTTGGAACAGCGAATATCCAGAAGTTTGGTGGCACTTTTGCTCTGCTATCTTTCTCAGACTTCCCCACCAAACTAGCCTTCAATGTAGCAGAAGTGGCCTACCTAAGATAGTATGGGATACTACAGCTCTACATATTCTGCTGAATAAAATTCTTGCAACTTAAAATTGTCTTCACATTTGTACAAGTTCAGTGAATTATTCCATTGCATATGAGTTGCAACTACTTATAACACACCAGCTAATGTATTTTAAATTGCTTGGCTCTCCCTTCCTTCAAGTAAAATTGCTCCTTCAAAAGATGCCCCACACCATATTTGTCATCTGGTTTCTAGACCCTGTGATCATAAATGTCTCCAGAGGTCTGTATAAACCCCGTGTGAGAAATAACACCCTGTACTCCACAGCTTTTCCCAGTTGTGGGTTGAGAGCAGGACCTAACAATGTTATTTGTGTATCAGTGAGGGAAATGAGAAGCACCTACTCAATTAAGCATCATATATTTTCAATGCAAATTTTCTGAGCAATATCCTAGTTCCAAAGGTTATCAGAGATGATTTGGACAGGATTTAAAGACGTTTTGCAACTTAGATGGGAAGAAAGTCCACCTCAGTCCCCTAGATATATAACTATCCTTTATCCTCTCCTCATCTGCACAACTAATGGACCGCTTGTGGATGACTAATGGACCTCCTGTGGATGGCTATTAAACTTATTGGAAGTATTTAGAAGGTATAATGTTCCCCAGAGAGAAAAAATTAAATGCTTATACATCTGGAATGAGAAAAAGTAAGTAGGGAAGACAAAGTTTTGTGTTACTTAACTCCTAGATACACCTGCTCAAACTTGCAGAGGCCTGAGTTATAACAAAAGGATAAAAAAATGCAATGTGAGAGCTTTCACTGTGTATTTAGGTTGTATTACTGAAGGATTTTCATTTTGCATAGCAGAATGAGTCAGGAAATCTATTATTTATGGAACATTATTTATAGGGGACAGGATTCTCAAGAATCTGGCTTTCTGCTTTATAAAATTATCTCCAAATGCAATAATCATACATAAATGCTCTACTTCCTATTGCTACTCATAATAGCCTTCTCGACAAATATGTTCTCCTATCACTAAAAGTATCTAAACAACCTACTTAGATTTATTTGTTGAAAAAAATCATAAAATATCAAGTATATTGTGTTCTTGTCAGAGTATAAAAACAAGTATGTGGCAAAGTGAGACCACATAATTGAATTCCTATCCAAATCATCATCTTTGTTTAGTTGGCTTTTGTTTTCTTATATTTTGGAATCATAAAAATCTCTTGGATGGGGACATTGTACACACTGAAAATTTGCCAAGGTGTAGAAAATTCCAAAATCATAGAATACAATAAAAACTTAAATCCATGAACCAAAATATTTGAAATGCAATAAATCACAACTAGATCTTTCCCTCTTTTAGTCTTATGATGCATATATGCAGAGATCTAGGACTTAAAGGTTTCTTTTCAGAATTGTCTTCAAGAATAAAGCCGTGTTCTAAGAGTTCTTACCTTAGGGGATTTGAATTTCAAAATATTGATGTTATAGCAAAATAAATACACAGACTCCAGAGAGGAAAAAGAATTTGGTCCCTTCCTCCAATATCAGCTTCCTTTTATCACCCTCCTATGGTGGCTGCAGGCCAATTCCCGTGGCAAGACATTTAAAAACAACTGTGTGGCTCTGTATTGATTGGCAACATGCAATTTGGCTCCATAAAGTCTGCAGAACGAATCAGGAGCTAATGCTGTTACCTGCCTGACTTCAATGTATCTTTGTTTGCTTACCACAGGAAAAACAATTTAATAACAGGCAGTTTACAGTCTTGATTATAGTTGGCTGGTATGGTTCAGTTCTCCTGTACTGGCAAAACTCTGCCAACAGATTTGGTGGTTTTATTTATTTTTTATAATGTCAGCTTTAATGGCCCATTTGTGATTGAATACAGAATTTTAGTCTATAGTACTGACTTCTGGTATAGTAGGAGCCTTAGATTTTACCCAGAATTTCTGTCTATAAGATCGTAGTATGTCTAAATGTGAAAGGTAATACGCTAGCTATTTTGTCTGCCTAACAATTCTGGTGCTGGATTTTTAGTTGAACCTATCAATTTACCACCAATTGGGACTGAACATGGATGCAACCACCAAGTGTGAAGATTCTATTAGAAAAATTACTGGTTTGTGTTAATTTGTAAGACCCATGACAGAGAATAATATTCACTTCACTTAAAATCCAAGTATTTAAATTATTTGGAATAAGTTTTATTAATGATATGATATGCATCACGATCAGTGAAAATATAAATTTAAAAATCGTCTTTGGATATTGGGCTATATTTATTATTAATTATATATTTTCATTTATTAGATATGGCTATTAAATTTTGGGTATGACTGACTTAATTTTTGTTATGGTGATAACAGAGGAAAAGTAGTTAGTTTTTATGTGAGGGGCTTTGAAAGAAATCAGGATCATTTAAAGACATTTCATTTCTTTAATTTTTATCATATTCAACATAGACAATTCTTAGTTCTGACGTGAAAAAGCAAATAATCTAATTTGTACTAGGATTTGGGAACATTTATTGCAGAATAATAAAAATAATATAACAGAAGTAAGACATAAAACACAGACCATTTCAAAAATCTCCATTTTCGGTCTCCAAGTGTTTCATTTCCCGGGCTCTGGCCTGCCTTTTCTTCCTATGCCTCTTTAAATCGCCTTCAGTTACTTGGCTTTCTGCCATCTTCTTTTTCTTTCACACCAGCAGCATCTGCATTTTAACACCAGCCTCAGGTGCTGCTGACATTTTTCTGTCTTTTAAATTATTTTTCTGTTCATAGGAAAAAAGAAGATTTGGGGATTCATCTTCCCTTTCTCCCTCTTTCCTTCCCCACCCCCAAGAAAACAAACATTTAACTACTTAAGATTAACATGCATTTCTAACCCAAATGCAATTCTCATGTTTCTACTCTTGAAAAAAATGACATAACAGTCTTGTCTCATTTGGGATCCAAGGAGAAAAGCTTTCAATATCTCACCATAAAATAATAAATATAATGCTTATTGTAGTTTACTTTAAAATTAGATTAAGTGAAGTTCCTGCTTAGTCCTAGTCTAGGAAGAGCAGTACTGTACTTTTTTGTATCTATTAAAATGTTCATATAAATTTTTTCCTTTATTACATTAGTAGGGAGAATTACTTTGTTCTCTGAGTATAAATGTCTTTTTGGAATAAACATCTCTAACAATGACTTCTTTTTATTCCTGATATTAGTTATTTTTGCCTTTAAAAATTGTTAACATGGGTTTATCACTTTCATAAGTCTTTCTCAAAAAACATTTGGATTTGTTAGTTTACTCTATATTGCATTTATTTTCATTCTGCTTTTACTTTTATTATTATTATATTTATTCTTTCTTTGGTTTTAATTTTTTTCAAATGTCTTAAAATGGATTCATTCCTAGATCAATTTAAATCTTTTGTTAACTTTCAATCTTTCTTTTCTGATATACTCATTAATACTATAAATTTCTTCAATGTATAGCTTTAGCTGCTTCTCAGTGTTTCAATGTGGCACATTTTAATTCTGATTGACACATTGCCATTTTGATTAATTATTTGACCCATGGTTATTTAGAAATATATCATCTAATTTCTGAACGTTTAGATGTTTTCCAGTTATCATTTTGTTATTGTTACCTAGTTTAGTATCATAATCAAGGAACATATTCTATCTAATTTAAACTCTTTGCAGTTTCCCCGTTTTGTACTTAGTTCATCTTGGAGATTTGTTTTACATTTGCCTATCTGCTATTATGGAAGCAAATTATTCTTGTTTTTATCTGCATTTTTCTTCATTACTATTGCAGTGTTCATCTTTTGGGATGCTTACCTTTTTTCTCAGAGATTTAAAATTTTAACAGTTAAATTATTTAGCATTTTTTCTTTATAATTTGTTTCTTTTATTTCATGTTTCAGAATAGTACTTCTGATCTTGATGTCTTACAGATAGTCACAGACATCTAATTTTTAAACCTTTTATATAGTGAGAGTAAACTAAATAAGATACCAGGACAATATATATAAACCAAGACTGGGCCTAAGCAAAGTGTATACTATTACCCTACTCAAAACTATTTTCTTTTAACCTTTCCTTTACTTATTTATTCGGATCAATTAAAAACCTCTTAATAACAGTAGCCAACATGATTATGTATCAGGAGCTGAGTTAAATGATTTGCAGTCACCTTCTATTTAATCTCAAAGCAATTCTCTAAGGTACATATTATCTTTATTTTTGGTTTACAAGCAAGCAAAGTGTCACACCTGAAGTCAGAGGTCTGATAAGCAACAGAATCTGTGTTTGAATTTGGGCAGTCTTATTTCAGGACTTGATTAGTGTGGAATGCTAAGTTCATTCATTAACGGCACACAAATAACTAGTAATTACTCCTTGCCTTAGGAATTTCTCTTGTTCTGGTTCTCTTTTTGTCCTTTCATCTGGTTTTCCTGGTTTCCATTCCTTTAATTTTGTCTTGGATTCTAACTTTTTGCATAGGTCCTTTGGATTGACAACTGGATTTTAATGATCTTTCTAGCTTTGAGTTGGTACTAACTTTTGATTGCTGCTGTGTTTGACTGCCCCTTGGGCTTTCATTCCATCCAAGGTTCAGGGCTGAGTCTGTTGCTGGCCTAACAGGATGTTAAATAAGAAGTATGCTATGGTTTTCCCAGGATTCTAGTAGCAACTTGCGGCAGTTCCAATACTTCCTCTAAATGTTACTTATACTCATTTTCCCCTTTCTCCCTCTCCTGCTCGCCTTCTTTTCCTCTCTGTCTCTCTGGCTCTGTGTCTCTGTCCTGCCCCACTCCCGTCTTCCTTCTTTCTTTTTTTCTCTTTTATTTACCAGATAGTTATCAATAATGAACTGGTTTAGTTTAAGCATCAGGTATATGCAGGTGCATAAAGTATACGTTTTGCCTGGTAGAGCCTATATTGCAACTGAGAAGACAGAAACTACTGATACCAGTCACCATGACAGTGTTACAGAAAGAATTCTAGATGCATTGTGGGATATTGTCATAGAGAGGCATCATAGGAACTGGACCTTTGAAATGTTTTTCAGATAGGTGGGGGAGAGATGCTATAGAGCTAAGGGTTAAATTAGGATGGTAGATCTCTGTAAAGTATTTCCCTTTAAAAGAGAATAAAAAGCCCAAGGAAAAGAGCTTCAATAATTCTGGAACATGAGCTATGGTCTCAAAAAGAGCCCAGACAGTATGTTTGTGATGTTATAATCTTTCATTTGGGCCCCTACTTTCTTTATTCTCTCCCTCCTTTTCCTTTTCTCAGGTGGTTTTGGTAACCACAAAGCTGTGACAATTTGCAAGTAACTCATTTATGAAGTACAGCATAGTATATGGTCAAATCTGAAACCCTAAAAAGCCACATCTTCAAGATCTGACAGTACTCAGACCCAGAGCCCTTTATATCTACATAAATCTTTTGCCATTGTAAAGTAACTCAGTGAGACTTGTTAAATATTTTCCTTTTCTTCACCCTAAAAGACTCTTTCCTAGTAAAACACTAAAGCAGTGCTGGTGAACCTATGGCATGCCTGCTGCAGTGGGAGATTTGTATTACTGACAGCTCTAAAAGGTTTGCCATCACTGCACTAAAGTATTAATAAACTCAATTACTCTAGTCACTAATATTTCTCTCACTTCATGTAACTTCTAGTCCAATTTATTTCTCTTTAGCTCTCCAGGAATTTATAAGAATTTTAAAAATCTGCAACTTATCCATATTCTGTTCCAGATTTTTCTGCATGTGTTGGTTAACTCTTTGTTTATAAATACAAAAAAAATTTTTAAAATTTGACCACTTGAAAAAACACATTAATATGAAAAAGGTAAATGAAAAATACAGAGAATGGATAACATTCTCCTTTACCAATTCATAAATGACAAAACTATTTTTAAGATAAGAATTTAGCAGTCAATTTCAAATTTATTTAAAGGTAAACAAATTAATACAATATTCATAAAATTTAAATAAATGGATGAAGTAATACGAAGTAATTTTATTTATGAATGATTCAAAACACTTTGATTTCTCTGAAATATTAATATATAAATTAAAATGTTAAAATTTTAGTTTTCAAAAAAGAGGAATAAAATATTTTCTTGTGTGAAATAAACACGGTAATGCTTCAATATCATTATATGATGTTTCAATCAGGTTAAACACATCTACCTTCTCAAAAAATTTTGTGCTATAGCAATTCTGATGCATGATTAAAGTGACTACCATAAATAAAAAAATATATGGAACACTGGCATATACATCTAAACAAAGAAGTATCTTATCTATGCTTATTAAGTTATGGAACTAAACTTCATCTATCAACTAAGCAAATGTTTTTGTTGAAATGTAGTCATTAAATTTTTGCTGATGTCAACCAGCTATTGTTACACAATGATTGGAAGCTTTTATTGCTTTTTATATTTTTTAAAAATGAACTCACACCCTGAAATAATTTCATGGGAAAATTTAAGTGTAGAAAATGATGCATATAAGTTTTTAAGGTACCAAAACAAAACTCAAAAAACAGGAAACATTCTCATTCAACATTTCCTTTAAATGAATTTTTTGGTTAGTGTATGTTTGCAATATGTAACATTCTGGGGAATTGGTACACGGAAATAGCATATCTTGCTGTTTTTTCAAGTATTTATTGGCCATTTGTACTTCTGAACTGGCTATTCAGTTCATTTTGTCTTTTTTATATTTGCAATCAGCTGATCTGCCCTGGTTCTTTCCTTTTTACTGAAACATGCTCAGATATTTCCTAACATTAGAGCTATCCTCTTTACCTCAGGTTATTAGTCTTGTTCTGTTTCTTTTTAATGCAACTCTAAATTTCTCAAGCAGTCATCTGGATTGCCTGCGTTTCCTAATCACTCATTCATAGCTTCATATATCTTGCTTCCCCACCTCTGTAATGAAATTGTTCTCTCAAAGGACAACACAAACTCATTGTTGTCAAACCCAGTGGCTCTTTCCTATACAGTATTTGAGGGTTTTTTTTGGTACTGGGAATCAAACTCAGAACCATGTACTTGCAAAGCAGGTGGCAGAACCACTGAGTTAAACCCCCAGCCCAGTATTTGAGATTCTTTCCTATGGCTTCTGCATTTGATAAAATTTTTCTTGAAAATATTTTCTCTTTTAACTTCTGTGACCCTGACATTTCCTGGTGTTCTCCCATCTGTCTTACTTCTCAATTTTCTTATCTATTTTCTCTTCCATCTCTTGCCTTTTAAGCTCATATATTTCCTGCATGATTATGTACTCATTTTTCTCTGCCTCTGCATTCTAACTTTGAGTCATTTCATCCCCTTTCATAATTTCAATTATTAGAGAAGTTGTTGACTTTTTGAATCATAGGCTTCTCTGTGTAGCTGACCAAAGCTATGAACCACTCCCATCCAGTATTCACATGAAAATATACCAGCTAATATTGATTAAGCATTTACTATTTGAGTATTAAATTCTTACAATTATCCCAGGAAGTTGGATAAGAAAAACTGCCAGTGATGCACATCTCCTGAAATAGTTTGGATGGATGCATGTCCCACAAAAGTCTATATATAAGGGCTCGGCCCCCACACTGTAATACTGGGAGGTGCTACAGACTCTTCCGAGTTGAAGCTTTTTGAGAAGTGCTTAGGTCACTGGAGATGTGGCCTTGAAAGGGATTCTGGGACCGTGGAGTTTCTCTGTCTCCCTCTCCCTCTCCCTCTCTCTCTCTCCGATTTTTGACTCAAGTTGTGGTCACTCACTGCAAAATGTGTTCCCGCTATTGCCATGTACCACTCTTATCAGACAAAACAATGGGCTGCCTGATGTTGGATCTGAACCTCCAAACTGTGACATAAAACCTTTCCTTTTTCTAAGTTGATTGGCTCATGTACTTCATTGTAGTAATGTGAAGCTGACATACACCCCCAAAGTGAATATGGTGGGATTGAAGCACCAGCAACTGACTATAAATATCCTACAGCACTCAAATTCTGCATACATTATCAAGGGAATCATGGCCCCTTGAATCACTTTTCAGGAATTCCTAAATTGTTCTACTAAGATGAAGACCACAAAACTACTTAGTTCATAACTTGCTTTTTACACAATCCTTTTTTTCTAGAAATATTTTATTGATGTTTGATTGCTATATAATAAATTACACAAATTGAAAGTGTACAATTTGTTTTTTCCAGTACTGAGGATTGAACTCAGGACCTTTTGCTTGCCAGGCAGGTGCAGCACCACTGAGCTACATGCTCATCCCAAAGTATACAATTTGATACATTTTGACATATGTAAATACTTGTGAAATCATTAACGCTCTCAGGACAGTAATTATATTCATCATCTCCAAAAGTTTTCCCAGCACCTCACTCCATCCTGCCAGACCTTTCCTCATGCTGCTCAGAGAAAAACACTAATCTGCTTTCTGTCACTATAAAAGTTTGCATCTTGAAGAGTTTTATGCTAACAGAGTCACATGCTTCGTATTGTCAACTCTGTTCACTCAACTTAAATATTCTGAGTTCTACTATTGTTGTTATAATGGTTATTTTTCTTGTTGCTGAGACAAAATGCCTGACACCCAAAGTTAAGGGAGGAAAGGTTTAGTTTAGCTGACAGTTTGTAGAGGTTTCAGTCCACAGTCAGCTGGTTCCAAGGCAAAGGGAAGAAGTGGTAAAGATAGTAAATTTTAATTATTTATCTTTTGTTACAATAAAAAATCAAAATTTTAAATTATTTAATTTTTTAGAAAAGCTTTTGGTTTTATTTTTTTGAAAATAAGAAATTTGGAATTTTGAGGAAATTCATTTCTTTTTGTTTTGTGGATTATGCTTTTGGTTTTGTGTGAAAGAAATTTTCCTTAGCAAAAATTACAGAGGTTTTCTATATTTTTCTCTAGAAATGTTAAAATTTTGGTTTTTCATTTGGGCTGAGGAACTAGTTTTACCTAATATTTATATAATGTGCGAGGTGTGGATAAAATTTATATTTGGCATATGATAATCCTACTGTCTTAGCACCATTTGTCAAAAGACTATCTTTTCTATAGTGACCTGATACAAAGTGTTAAGAAATAGTCTCTGTTTTTTTTTTTTTATTAAATTCTTTTATTGGTACATTTTAGGTACACAACACAATTACATTTCTCATTGGGAATTGTACTTTTACATAACGCATCTTGGTTGCTATTTTTTTTCCCATTCCTAGCCCTCCCTTCACGCCCTCCACCCTTTCCTATTTACAAAGACTTTGTTTCCATTTTTTACATTTCTCATCATTTTTCCTTTCGCTTCTTTCCTTTCCCATGATCCTCCCACTACCCCTACCCCTTTGGACCTTTTCTTCCTATTTTACATTATCGATTATTCATTCTAATCATTGGTACATTTTAGGTATACAATATAATGACATTCATCATTGGAAATTTGCACCTGTCCATAGTCTCTCTTGGTTCTTATTTTTCACCCTTGCCCAGCCCTCCCTTCAACCCCTGCATTCCTCCCTATTTACAAAGATTTTGTTCCTATTTTTCCATTTTCGCATATTAATCCCATTCCCTTCTATCCTTTCCCCTAGCCCTCCCACTTTCTTCCCCTTTGCCCCTTTTCTTCCTATTTCACATTACCTATTATACATTTAGTCCTTATTTACACTTTCAGTTTCTCACACCAGAGAAACTATTTGGTATTTATACATGTGTGTCCTATTTATTTCACTTAAGAGTATCGCCTCAATGTGCATCCACTTAGCTATAAATGTCTCTAATTTATCATTTTTTATGGCTGAGTAGTACTCCATTTTATTAAAAAACCACGTTTTCTTTATCCAGTCTCCAGTTGATGGGCATTTGGGCTGTTTCCAAGTTTTAGCTATCACAAACTGTGCTGCTATGAACATGGGCACACATATATCACTGTGGTATGATCCTTTTAATTCTTTGGGGAAGATCCCCAGCAGTGGAATAGCGGGGTCAAATGGGACTTCCAGTCCTAGTTCTTTGAGATATCTCCATACTGATTTCCACAGTGGTTGCACCAGTCTACACTCCCACCAGCAGTGGAGCAGGGTTCCTCTTTCCCCACAGCCCAGCCAGCATTTGTTATTGGTTGATTTCATGATAGCAGCCATTCTTTCTGGAGTGAAGTGGAATCTCAGCATTGTTTTCATTTGCATCTTTCAAATGACCAGTAATGTTGAACATTTTTTCATGTATTTATTTGGTCTTTCTACTTCTTTGTCTGAGAAATGTCTGTTCATTTCAGATGCCCATTTTTGGATTGGGTCTGGAGGTCTGATCTTTTTAAGTTCTTTATAGATTCGAGATAGTAGACCTTTGTCTGGGGAAGAGCAGGTGAAGATTTTTTCCCGCATTGTGGGTTGTCTCTTCACACTGCTGGTGGTTTCTCTTGCTGGGCAGAAGCCTTTAAATAAGAAGAGATCCCACTTGTTGATTGTTTGTGCTAGTTCACAGGCAATTGAGGTTTTGTTCATAAAATCTTTTCTTACACCGATGTCTTCAAGGGTTCTACCTAACCTCTGTTCCAACTGGTTCAGAGTTTGTATTTTAATATTTAGATCTTTAATCCATTTTGATTTTAGTTTAGTGCATGGTGAGAGATACAAGTCTAGTTTTAATCTTTGGCAAGTTGAAGCCCAATTTTTCCAGCACTATTTATTAAAGAGGCTATCTTTCCTCCAGTGAGGGTGTTTGGCTCCTTTGTCGAAGATGAGATGGCTGAGTGTGTCTGGCGTTGTTTCTGCGTCTTCTAATCTGTTCCACTGGTCCTCAAGTCTGTTTCTTTGCTAGTAGCATGCTGTTTTTATCACAGTAGCTTTGCAGTAGAGTTGCAGGTTGGGGAAGGACACTCCATCCTTGTAAAGGGAACAATCTAAGAGGAAGAGATGACAATCATAAATATCCATGCACCAAACACTAGTGCACCCAACTATATAAAACGAATACTAATGGACATGAAAAGTCATATATGCACTAATACAATTGTAGTGGGGGACCTCAACACCCCACTGTCACAAATAGATAGATCAACTAGACTAAAAATAAGTCATGAAATACTAGAACTCAATCGAACTCTTGAACAAATGAACTTAACAGATGTTTACAGAGTCTTCTACCCCACAAAATCAGCATACACATTCTTCTCAGCTGCACATGGGTCCTTCTCCAAAACAGACCACATACTCACACATAGGACATGTTTAAGTAAGTGCAAAGGAATTGAAGTTATCCCCTGTATATTGTCAGGCCATAGTGTGATGAAATTGGAGATCCATAGCAAAAGAAACTCAAAAAATTTCATAAACACATGGAAATTGAACAACACACTTCTGAATAACCAATGGGTCACAGAGGAAATTAAAGAAGAAATCAGAGAGTTCCTTCAATTAAATGACAATGACAATACAACATATCAGAATCTATGGGACACAATGAAGGCAGTCTTACGAGGGAAATTCATAGCAGTGAATACGCATATTAGGAAAACAGAATGAGCCCAATTAAACAACCTCATGCTGAACCTCAAGCTTCTAGTCTCTGTTCTTTACACATCTGGAATAGTTGGTTTAGAATTGGTATAACTTCTTCCTTTAATAGTGAGTAGAATTCATCAAAAAGTCATGTGGACCTAGTATTCTAGAAAGATATTTTTTGATTTTTTTATTGTAACAAAAGATAAATAATAAAGTTCACTATCTTTACCACTTCTTCAAATTTTTAAAATTGTTTAATTTTTTTTAGAAAAGTTTTTAGGTCATAGCAAAATTGAGCAGCAGGTATGAAGATTTCTCATACATTCCCTGCCCTAGATGTGCATATCTTCCATCATTGTGAACATCCCCCACCAGACAGGTATATTTGGTATAACTGACAAATCTACACTGACACATCATTATCAAGGAAAGTTCATAGGTTACATAACCGTTCATTATTGATATTGTAAGTTCTATGGATTTGGACAAATGCATAATAACATTAATCTACTATTATGGAATCCTACTGAATAGTTTCACCTTTCTAAAGTATACAGTTCAGTGGCATTGTGTGCATTCACTTTCTTGTAGAATCACTATCACCTCTCATCTCTTTTCATTAGGCAAAAGTGAAACTTTATACCCACTGAAAAATTATTCTCCCCTACTCTCTTCTCCCAGCTCCCAGCGACTACCATTCCAGCCTTTTCTCTATGATTTTGACTACTCGAAGCATACCATAAAATTGGAACCCTACAGTATGTTTTTTGTGACTGACTTTCTTCATTTACATAATGTCCTTGAAGTTTACCCATGCTGCAGCATATGTGATAATTCCCTTTCTTTTTGAAGCTTAATAATAATGTTTGTTCATCCAGTAACTATCAGGGAACATTTGGGTTGCATCCACACTGTACAGATTGTATATATTACTACTGTGAACATGGGAACACAAATATCGCCTTGAGACCCTTTCAGTCCTTTTAGGTATACACCCAGAAGTGTATTACTGAGTCAGACTACAATCATATCTTTGATCTTTTGGGAGAACTGCCGCACTGTTTTCCACACAGACTCTACCATTTTACATTCCCATTAGTGAATTTGCAATAGTACAAAAGTTTTAAGGTTTCTCCTTACTCTTGCCAGCACTTGTTTGTTTGTTTTTGTGTCTGTTTTTCAATAATTGCCATTCTAATGAGTGTGAAGTAATATCTGATTGTAGTGTTGATTTGCACTGCCCTAAGGATTAGTGATGCTGAGCAGCTTTTCCTGTGATTACTGGTCATGTGTACATCTTCTTTGAAGAAAAGTTTGTTCAAGTCCTTTGCTCATTTTTGAATTAGGTTTTTGTTGTTGTTGTTGTCAGATTTCTCCCTTTATTCTAGATATTCATGGCTTTTCATATATATGATTGGCAAATATTTTTCCATCCTGTAGGTTGCCTTTTACTCTTGATAGCATCTTCTGAAGAATACAATTTTTCAATTTTCATGAAATCCAATTTGTCAATCTTTGCTTTTGTTGCTCATTCCTTGTTTTTATCTAAGATATTGTTGCCAAATCCGGTATTATTCATGACCTATGTTTTCTTCTGAATATTTCAGTTTTAGGTCCCTAATCCATTTTGCATTAATTAGGTAGTATCAAGTAAAGCCACTAGTTTATTATGTTGCCTGTGGATATTCAGTTTTCTGATGCCATTTGTTTAAAATATTTTTTCTCCACTGAATGGTTTTGGCACCCATTCCAAAAACTACTTGCCCATATATATGAGGGTTTATTTCTGGATTATCTACCCCCATTTCATGGGTCTTTCTGATTATCTTTATACCAGTTCCACACTGTTTTGATTGTTGCAACTTTTTTTTTTTTTTTGGTACTGGGGATCAAACTCGGGACTTTGCATTTGCGAAGCAGGCACCAGAACCACTGAGCTAAATCCCCGGTCTGCTGCAACTTTTTAATAAGTTTTGAAATCAAGATGCATGAATCCTACAGCTTTGTTCTTTTTTATATTCTGTATTGTTTTGGGTATTCAGGTTAACTTGAGTCTCCATCTTAATTTTAAAGTGGGTTTTTATGTTTCTGCAAAATATGTCATTAGAATTTCAATAGGGATTGCATTGAATCTGTAGTTCATTTCAATGTCAACCCATGAACATAGAATGTACTTCCATTTACTTATGTATTTTTAAAGTTCGTTCAGAAACTTCTTGTAGTTTTTAGCATAGAAGTCTTTCATCTTCTTGATTTAATTAATTCCTTTGTAAATGGAATTGTTTTCCTAATTCCCCCTTTCTTTTCCCCAATATTGGGCATCAAACTCAGGACCTTGCACTTGCGAGGCAGGTGGGGCACCTCTGAGCTAAATCCCCAGCCCTCCTAATTCCTTTTTCAAAATTGTTTTGTTAATGTATAGAAATGCAACCGGGTACTATATTGTGAGTTGACTGTTTATTGCTACTTTGCTGAATGTGCTTATTAGTTCTAACTTTTTGTGTGGATTTTGTAGGGTTTTCTACATATAAACTCATATCATCTGCAAAAGGAGATAATTTTAGTTCTTTCCTTTCCAATTTGGATGACTTTTATTTCTTTTTCTTTCCTAGTCACTGGGATTAAGACTACTAGAGTGGACCTGACTGCCTTAAGGAAAAGCTTTCAGTCTTTTACCATTGCCTGTTGTGGATTTTTCATACATGTATGTTATTATATCCCCTTAGTTTGTTGAATGTTTTTGTCATGAAATGGTGTTGAATTTTTCAAATGCTTTTCCTACATCAGTTGAAAAGATGATATTTTCCCTTCTTCATTCTCTTAATGTGGCATATTACATTGACTGTGTTTTCCATTTAGGTCATGTGTTTGGACCATTTACATTCAATGTGGTTAATATTAGATTTAAGCTTATACCTTTGCTATTTGTTTATTTTTCCTATCAATCCTTTGTTCCTTTTCTTATTTTGTATGAACTCTTTGACTAACTTTTTGTTTCTATGATATTTTCCTTGCTGTGTTATTAACTATTAAATTTTAGGTTATTGGTCACTTAAGGTTTACAGAATGACTTTTTAGCAGATTAGTACACTTTCTAATACTATACCACTCGATATTTAGCATAAGAGTCTTGTAAAAATACATTGCCAAAGTGTATATTGGTATACTACCACTTTTTATTTCTGTGCTATTATTTTCATACATTTTACTTATGTTATAAAACCATCAATACATCACTATTTTTTGTTAAATTAATCAATTATCTGTAAAAAATTTAAATGATGAGAAAAAGTATACATTTATCAAGTTACTACTGTTGGTGATATTTATTCCTTGGGTTTTTGTAGTATCTATCTGATGGTGATGAATTCCTTCAGCTTTTGTATTTCTAAAAAATTTTATGTTTATTTCTGAAAAATATTTTTACTAGGTGTAGAATTGTGGATTGACTTTTAAAAATAAATCTTTCAGTTCTTTAAAGATGGTATTTTCTTCCTTGTAACTTTTCCAATGAGAAATTTACTGTCATTCTTACCCTTGTTCTTGTAGATGTTTTTGTATATATCTTTTCCACTGATTGTTTTTAACATTTTCTCTTTATGAATTATTTTGAGCAATTTGATTAATATGTGATTTGCTATAATTTTCCTTACATTTTTATGTTTAGATTTTATTGAACTTCTTATATGCATACAGCATATAGTTTTGATCACATTCGGAAATTTTTCATCCATTACTTCATCAAGTAAATTTTCTACCTTTCCTATTCTGAAGACTCCAATTAAATGCATAGTAAGCTACTTAAAATTGTTCCATGTGTCACTGATAAAATTTTAAAAATTGTTTTTCTATTTGTGTTTAATTTTTCAATAGTTTTAATTTCTATGGGTACAAGTTCACTAACAACTAATAACCAGTGAATCTCATTCAGTAAACTTTTTAAAGAATAACAACCCTTTTAGTTTTACCTCTGGATATTTCATTTGGGCCTTTTTTACATTAACCATAATTCATCTTAACTTTTTAAATGTTCTTATTCTCTCATTCTACCATCTGTGTCAGTTCTCAGTTGTTCAATCAATAGACACTTTTTCTAATTGTATGTAAGTAATATTTTCTTCTTTCTTTTCTTATCTGGTAAACTGTCTTAGTTACTTTTCTTGTTGCTGAGACCAAATACCCAGCCCTCAAAGTTAAGGAAGGAAAGATTTATTTGGCTCACAGTTTGTAGAGATTTCAGTCCATAGTTGGCTGGCTCCGAGGTGGGGTGGCATGGCAGACAGGCATCAAAGAGGAGAAACTGTTTGTGGTGGGAAGAAGGTAGCAAACAAGCAAGGGGCCTTAGTAGCCTTTTTATGCCCCTTTTATACCTTCTCTAGGTTACCAGGATTAGGGTGGTACCAAACCAATCAGTAGACTGATTTATTAATCACACCCCCTGAATCCCAGCATCACACACTCTAGATTCAGCCACCTCTGAAAAAGCCCTATGTATGACTGCATGAGGCCTTAGGGTGACATCTTGACAAAAACCATAACATAAATCTTAACTTGATGCTAAATAATTTTCTGTGTTGAATGTCTTTGTATTCTTCCTATTTCTTGAGTTTTGTTCTAGGAGTAGTTACTTAGCCACAATTTTATATTCTTCAGCCTTGCTTTTAATATTTGTTAGTTAAGAACAAATCAGTGTTTAGTATGGGCATCATTATTCTTCACTACTGAAACAGGGCCCTTCTGAATGCCCTCTTAGTTACAAGTTTGTCCATTCTAGCTGGTGAAAACAGGAACTATTCCCAGCTCTGTGTGGATGCTAGACACTATTTCCTGTAATCTTTTGGGTGGTTCTTTCCCCGTTCTTAAATGGTTTCCTCATATGCTTCTGCTGATACCTATTTTGTTAAATACTTAAAAGAACCTTCTGCAGATCTCCGCATGCCAGTCTTCACATCTCTTTCTACCCACTCCCCCTCCCCTTCCTCCTTGCTCTTCTCTGTCTCCTTCTCCTTCTCCTTCCTGGGGAGATTCCTACTTTTCCATATTCTACTTTTCTATATTCTGTTCTGAAAACTCTGGCTATGTAAGTATTCCTAGACTGCTGGTTCCATCCCTTCAAGTCTGGAAGTTCTACAGATTCTACATGAGTTTCTTCTCTCTGCTCCATGGCTTGGAATCTCTTCCAAGTGAGCAAGCTGAAGCAATTTAGAGCTCACCTTGTTTGACTCCAATCTTTCAGGAATTACTGTTCTTTGTTGCCTCGTGTCCAGTATCTTAAAGTTTACTCGATCAATATTGAGTCCTGGTGGTTCTTCCTTGGTGGTTCTTCCTGAAAAACAGAGCAGAGAGAGAGAGATAGGGGATAAAGAAAAGTGCTGAATAGACTCGAATAGGCTGCTCAGAGTCATCTATTGATTTATTTGAAGAGACACTGAAGGAGTCAAGAAAGTGAGCCATGAAGTTATCTTGGGGAAGAGCATTTGGTTCAGGGAGATCAGCAAATGGAAGAGCAGAAACTGACTTGCTAAAGCATACTATGGAGGTCAGCTGAGAGGGCTGAGAAGATGCGGCTGGAGAGAAAACCAGATACTAAAATAATGGGAGCCTCATAGAAGGAAGACCTTTTGATTTTATTTTATGTGTGACAGGAAGCTATTTTAGGATTGACAATATTGTACGTGTAGAAGAAAAAATGTAATTTTTTTTTATTAGTACATGCTTGCAATATATAACGTTAACATTGCTGGTGTGGAGTTGGTATATACACATAGCACACCTTAAATCCTTTTTTATCCCCTTTCTCTTCCCTCCCTTCCCTCTTCCTTCATCTCTTGATTCTTTTCCCAATGAGAAAGAGGTATCTCCTTACTTACTATTATCTATCTTTTACTTTGCTCTTTATAAAGTATAAAACTAATTTGGGTTTCTCAAAAAAGAAAAAGCATGTGATATTTAAACTTGTGTGTCTGATTTATTTCTCTTAACATTATGGTCTCAGGGTGCATCTGTTTTCCTACAAATGACTCAAGTAAAGGATAACACTAGGTGATGTGTAGAAACGTGATTGAAAGTAGTCAAAAGTGGAAGCAGATTCAAACAATGGTGATAACACTGGAAGTTGTAATAAATGGTCCAGTTCTACAGTATTTAAAAGAAAGTGTTGATAAGATTGGAGAGAGAAAGGGGGGGGGAGAGAGACAGAGAGAGAGGGATTGATTTCCAAGTTGTTTATGGTCTTCCTTATTAACATGAGTAATGACAGAGGAAAGTTTAATGAGAAGAAATAAATTATATTGAGTTTTAGATGTCAGTGGAATGTCAAATAAACCAGAAGTCCCCAACCTTCTTGGCACCAGGGACTGGTTTTGTGGAAGACAATTTTCCATGGATGGGGATGGTTTCTGGATGATTCAAGTGTAGTACACTTATTGTGCACTTTTTTCTATTATTATTATTATTGTCATGTATAATGAAATAATTATATCACTCAGAATAATGCAAAGTCAGTGGCAGCCCTGAGCTTGTTTTCCTGCTAATAGGTGGTCCCATTTGGAGGTAATGGGAGATGGTGCCCCTAAAGTGTCCTGCATACATCTAGTCTACTTTATCACTACAGAAAACCTTGCTTTGTAGACAGAATATTTAAAGGAGAAGTAGTTCTTAGATGCATTTGTGGCAATCTCAGGATATTCTGCCTTTACTTTAATCCTGAATGATAGGGATTTGAAGTTATCTCAAACATATTTTATTTGTTTGTTTGAGACAGCATCTCGCTCTATATTTCAGGCTGGCCTTAAACTCACTACATAGCCTAGGCTGGCCTCAAACTCATGACAATCCTCCTGCCTCAGCCTCTCCATGGCACTGGAGTTGGGGATCCCTGATGTTGGCAGTCAGATATTTAAGAGAAGTTATTTAAGTCATAAATAACTCAAATTTGAGTCATTACAATATGCACAGGATTCTGTGGCAATCACTAGGAATTGTGAGCCTCAAGGAGTTCAAAGATTAGTTCTGGTGCATTTTAAACTATAGAGGTTGGAGACCTGAAATTGAATCAGCAAAAGCTCAAGAAGCAGTAGTTGGTGAGGTGGGGAAAAAATCAGAAAAGTATGGTATTCTGGTTGGTAAAGAACACAGTCTACTTTTGCACTATATTAACAGCACTTGTCTCCATGATGGGATTCAAAGTGATGAAGACAAAACTTCAAAATAAAATAAATAACCATAAAACCTGTTGAGCTGCCTTTTTATTTTTATTTTTATTTTTTGCTTTGGACTATTATTTTTAAATTTAAACTCTAAAATGGGAGTCTAAAAGTTATGTTTATTGACATAATATATTAAGCCAATACTTTATGTGCATGATTCAACATGTCAATTAATTTTATCTTACAAACACCTCAGCTAAGCTACTGCATCCTTTGTCTTTGGACTGACACAGCTTTGCACATTGGAGCTTTTGTTTCTTTAATTGCCTAAATGTCATTTGCAAGTGTTGGGGCTTTAATGATACTTAACAGTACAACTTCTAAATGAAGCAGATTCTATCTATCAGCCTTGGTGATAGACTTGGAGAGAAGGTCCTGAGAGTTTGCAAGGGGCAGGAAGAGGGTGGAAATGAGTGCCCCTCAGTGCCCTGTGCCTGGGAGGCCATCAGTGTGGCTTTGCACAGAGGTGCCAGGTGTGAGCACACCCACTGGACCCCCTTCTTCCCAAATGTATTAAACAAACATCCCAACTCTCTGACGGGAATGGAAGAAAGATGCATTGCATTTCAACCACACACTTCATTATTGCTGAATAGTACTGAAGTGCGACATAAGCCCAGCTATTAAAGGATAGTTACCAGCTCTTCTCAGAAAAAAGTGAAGGGAGAGTCAAGGAAGAACCTCTCTCCTGCTTTGGGCTTGTGATAGCTTTTGTAAAATGTTACTTTCCATTTTGTCAAAAAAAGCGCTTTTTAAACGAAGTGAAAATATGAATTTGCAACTGGGCCTTCTAAAACACATTTCATTATTGGAAATCAGGAGTTCCAATATAGGATCTTTACTGAGCAGCCCCAGGCTGGCCAGTTCTGACGTGCATATCTGAGTTCTGCACAGAAGGGGCTGGGCATGCAGGCTCTCCTTTAATTAGGGTTTTGGGCATTAGCTTTTAATCATACAAATGCAAATACATCCTCTAAAATTAACATTTTGGAAGCTTAATCCGTCATGCAACATTGTTGGTAGGCGGAGCCTTTTGGGTAGAGATTAGGTCCTGAGAGCTCTGCCTTCATGAATGGATTTATGTAAGAATGAGTTTTTTTTCTCTTGTTCTCCCCCCTCTTCTACCATATGAGGACACACTGAGAAGTCTCACTAGATACACAGTACCTTGACCTTGGACTTTCCAATATCCTGATCTGTGAAGAAATAAATTTCTGCTCTTTATACACTGCTCAGTTTCAGGTATCCATTATAGCAACACAAAATAGACTAAGACATTGTCTCTAAGCAAAGCAAGGTTATTCAGACTTCAGTGCAGACAACCAAACCACGTTATTAATTAGATGGTGGCATATGGCTCACAGGACATGGACAGGAAAAAAGGGCCATCCAAGACAGAAAAAGAAGAATAAGAAGGAGAAAGAGGAAAGAAGTTTGAGGGAGTGGGAAAAAGGGAGGGAAGGATAGAGGAAAGAGAGTGAGAAGAGAGGTTGCTCATCACTCTTTCGTCATGTTGGAAAGATGCTTTCTTGAAGTTCCTGCAACAGAGGCCCATTTTCACACACTGCTTACTGAGAAGAAGTCCACCTGGAAGTCCTTAACTGCAAGGGGATATGAAAACATAAGCTTGTGACTTTTTCAAAATTTGTCTTAGGTGGTCAAAAGGGAGAGGAGTTAGGGAACCATTGTGGGAGAGCTTGACCACTTACAACTGCCAACTGCTTCCCACTCAATGTTAAAAAGTTCAAAAGCAGTTTGTTCTACTCTGGAAATTACCCCATTGCTCAGTTCCAATGTGACTATCCCTCAACTAAAAATTAAAAATATTTTAACATGAAGTTTACCAAGAAGTCCTATTTTTGATGTTTTCCTTTGTTTCTGTGCTAAAGTACTATGAGAATAACTTTTAATTTTAGTACAAAGAACCTTCCAATTTTGAACCTTTCCACCTTCAAATTTCACCCCCATCATATTCAGTGCCTTATGTTCTGTCAATTTTACCTCACAATTGTGTTTGGAGCCTGTCTGTTTTCCTTCACTTTACTCTTTCCATCCTTATTTCTAGACAGTTTAACATCTTATTTTGAACATTGCAATAATATCCTGGCTTATTTCTCCATTTCTATTTTTAGTTCTCTGTGATACTTGCACAAATACTAAAATGCAGCTAGAAATATTTTATTTTAATGTAAGTTGGGGGGCTGGGTGTGTGTGCCTCAGTGTTAAGAGTATTTATCTAACACATGAAGATGCTGGGTTCCATGCCCAGCTGTGCCAAAAAAAAAAAAAGAAACTCAGATTAAACTTTTTAAAAATAACAAAATATATAGAGTGTTAGTCACTTTCCCATTGCTAGGACAAAATATCCAATACCCACAGCTTAAAGGAGAAGAGGTTGACTTTGGTTCATGGTTTCAGTCCATGCTCAGCTGCTTCTAAGGCAGAAATGGGATGGCAGAAGGGCCTGGCACAGGAAAACTGGCCCCCTCATGTTGGTCAGGAAGCAGAGGAGCCAGGATGAGAGCACACCCTTCCAAGTCACCCCCAGCGACCCACCTCTTCTGACCAGGTTTCACCTCTCATGTGAGTCTTTTGGGGGACATTCTAGATCTAAACCATAACGTAGAGAAAAGAATAAAAACAGAAGTCAGATTTTGTCCCTCCCAGGTTCTCTGAATGACCTTCCCCCTGTGCAACTCCCAAGATTCTTCACATGGACCACACCCCAGCAAACTGAGGACTTCTTGAGGAGAGGGACAGCAAAGGTTGTTAACATCACCCATTCGGTCATAGGACGGTGTCTATTAGACGTATGTATGTGTGTGTTAGAAGAGGGAATGAGGGATAGGATTGTATTACTCTAAGTTACTGTTAGGATAGTGGCAAAATACCTAAGAAAATCAACCTAAAGGAGGAAGTTGAATTCCCCACAGTAATCGGTTCACATTTTCAGTCCATAATCAGCTGGCTGCATTGCTGTTAGGCTGACAGGAGCATCATGGCGGAAGGGTATGGGAAATGAAAGCTGCTCCCTTCAAGGCAGCCAGAAAGCCAGAGAGGGAGGTGTGGAGAACAAGATGTAGTTCCCAAGTCTAAGCCTCCACAATCCACTCATCTCCACTAAGTCCCATGTCGCAGATGTCAGTCATCTCACCATAATTCATCAATTATGAATCCATTAGTGGGTTAATTCATGATGAAGCTAGAGCCCTCATGATCCAGTGAATTTCCCAAAGCCTCACCTTTGAAGACAGGAGCCTTTGTAGGGACAGATCATGTCCAAACCATAACAAATAACTTCCAAAAGATTTATGGTAGGAGCTCTGAACAAGTTCTTCCCTTTCATGGGATCACATTCCAAATGCTCTCCTTTCATGCACCATTTGGATAATGTAATTACCCACTCAGGAGACAAACTAGAATTGACTAGTAAAGCTATGTTAACACTGAAATAATACATATGGAAGTAGAAAACACCTTAACTGTTAGACTACTTTCAGTTCTGTAATTTTTCAGGATCTTTCCACTTTAAGATTCAAAATTTTGTCTAAAATTATTAGCTGGATCTACAATGTTACTATTTTAAATTGATACTTGAAGCTGGGTGTGGCGATACAGCAACCTAGGAGGCTGAGGCAGGAGGATTGCAAGTTCATGCCCAGGCTGGGCAATTTAGCAATTTAGCAAGACCTTGTTGCAAAAGAAAAAATAAGACCTGGGGATGTAGCTCAGTGAGAAGGTCCTGAGTTCAAATCCCAATACACACACACGGGTGCACAAGCACACACACACACACACACACACACACACACACAGAGCGAGACCTGCAGGCTATTTCAACATTTGACTGTGTAACACTAAGAAACAACTAGTCAGGAAAAAAAGGAAACTCCTAATATGACAGAGAGAATATGGTTTACTGAACAGTTTACCTAAGCACAAAGACAGTCTACTCTCTAGAGGAAACATACAATGTTAGCAACAAGCTTTTCTTGTTACTTTCACAAGAGTGTTAATAAGAATTTTGGTCAAAAGCAATTAGTGGAATTTTCATGTTCTTGGCCCTGCATGGTACTTTTCTTTTGAGATTTTTCTGTTCATCTTTTGCATCTTACTCTGATTTATAACCCATGGTACATCAAAATAGTTCACGTGAATGGTGGTTTTCCTCAGAATTGATGCACTAATTGGAGATAATCCTTTGTCTCTATACTTGCAACAAGGTCGGTCATTTAAAGTATAAAACCTTTGTTAACCTTGAACTGTAATGTCATATTTCTACCCATGTTTGGCACTCTCAAATTCAGGCAGTATCAGCCCTCCAATTGCAGTTACCAATGCAAAATGCCTGCAAGTAAGCTTGATTTTCTTTCTTAATCCTGCACGGTAGGAGAAATTTTCCCTCAGTGTGCTTTTCTGATGCTTTCTAGAAGAATCACTCCAGAATTTTGAAAGGCCCTCATCTTACTTTAGGTTCACCTACTACATGACAGAAGTCATCCTATACCTGTTTTGAGTAGCATGAATATTAACTACAACATATTTGCTTTTTGTTCATTGGTATCTTGTTATTTAATTTTTATACTTTATTTATAATAAAAGAGTCCTCTAACTGAAAAGTTATTGAGGGTGAATTATCACTGCATTTCTAAGTGCCATGATTTCTTTTGTGTCTTAATTGTTTCAGTTTTGTAATTATTCCATTTGCTAGATATCAACCTCAGTTTTCACCACCAAAGTTTTACCAATGCATTATGGTAAACAACTCTTATTTAAAGTTTATGTGTCAAAGATAACGCTTGTAAAATTCAAAGTGTAAGCTCTATTTTAGTTACTTGCTTGAGTTAAATCAGAAATTGCTCAATTGCATTGATAGTCACAACCCTTTTAAAAAGTCAAATGAATTTAGTTAAAAATGTTAGCAATAAACATACCTTATATACAGTATTAGTGATTTAAAGATCACAGTGTTTGATTTAATTTTGAAGAATACATTTGTCAGTTGTCGCCTTGGTAAAATTTCTTTATTGGAAAATCTGAAATCAGTTGGTTCCCTATTGTTCACTCGCAGATGCTTAACAACGGGCTCCCTTTATTTCATGGCCCAGAACATGCAGCAACGTAAGTGTTGGATCAGACCAGACCAGAGGAAACTGGAAGAGCTACATCAAACCAAGGAAAACTGTCATATTTTTCTTGGCTATGGAATAAATATATTTACTGTATAAACCATTCACGGAAATTGAAAAACTGTGGCCTCCCACTAAGTAGATTTTTCTCTATCTCATATGTGTCATTATGTTAGGCAAAATTAAAAAAATGAACTCCCTAAAAGTTTTCCTTTTTGGAAAAAGATAAGGCATCTGATTTTGTAGCTACAATTATTTCCAGCAGTCAGTGCTTAATACTCCTAAGGTTTCGGCACACAATCAAATGACAAATACTTATTCTGTCCTACAGCGGACCCGTAGTTCTGCATCAGGGGTGGTTTAGTCCCCCAGGGACATCTGGTCTTGTCTGGAGACATCTTGACTGTCACAGCTAGGGGTCAGAGGGGGCCGTTACCAGCATCTGGGGGTTAAATGCTAGAGGAACTGCGGCACTTCCCAGAATGCCCAGGAAAAGTTCCACAGCAATGATTTACCCAGCCAAAAATGCCAACAGGAGCCCTCACATTAGATTGAATAAAGTCTACCATGTTAAGTGGTCAGCATAGGAAAGTCCCACATAAAAAGTTAATTTAATGAATAACTCTTTTCTTTTTCAGGTGTATCTAAAATTTCAATTGTCACCATCCAGACGAAGAGCTACTCAGAGTGCTCCAGTCTGATAAACAGAAAATAATTTGGTGGCGGTGGCAGAGTAGGGAGTGATTTGTGGTGACTTGGGCAGTGCACAAACACAAAGCCCCCCTATGAGCTGCTTTTGAAGAGGGAAAAGCTGTGTATCAAGCAGAGCGCATGTAGCTCATTAGTTACCTAACTGGACTCTCTGTTCTTTACAAGAGAAACTTCCTCTGGGGTTGGAATGGGGGTAGGAGACCCTCCAGGGATGGGCGGGGGTGGGCAGTTTGCAAGTCTGAGAAATACAAATCTTTGAGGTGACTAAATTAAAAACATGCTATGAAGCTATAAACTCACTACTGAATCTGTGGCCTCGGGTCAGAATCCCGGCAGGAGAGCCCTTTCCTCAATGCCTGTGCTTGTTAACTTTTTCTGTAAGGAGCAGCCCAGAGCTAAGTCAGCGCTGAGCAGGACTCTGCGAGACCACATCAAAAATGACAGCGGGCGGGCCAGTGTGATGAGGTATCGGTGGGAGGTTCACCCTGGGTGAAGATTCTGTCATGGCACACCCCGGGAAAATAGCAAGGACAAATGTAAATGTTCCGTTTCATTGAAAATCACTTTGGGTTATACAAAGCCTATTCTTTTTTACTTGAAAAGCTCCCAATTTCTGTATTCATATGTGTAAGAGATGGAGATTTTCCTATGGGCCACAGAACAACTCAGTGACAATTCCTGTGTCTGTTTTTCTCCACAGTGGTTAGATGGTGCCATGTAGCAGCACTCCGTCCCCCCGGGCCTGATAACACAGTGTCCTTGTCCTTGTGCATTTGTCTTTCAACTGTGTTTTGCAGCAATGGAGAAATAATGTCATAACTATTTTATGCATATTAGAAATGGTTTTAACCAGGACTATGTGAAAGATATCACTCACTTCTTTTGTTTTATAATTAATTAGTTCATTCATTAATTTGGTGCTGAGCTTGGATGCAGAGTGTCATGCAGGCTAAGCATGCTCTCTACCACTGAGCTATACCACTAGCCCTTTATTTATAAATATTCCTAATGCCAAATATCAAGTGCAGAGGTTTCAACAAGGGACAATTTTATCTCCAGGTGGCAATATTTGGAGATATTTTGGTTGTCAAAACTACGGAACTGTTAATGCTGTCTAATAGCTGGAGGTTAGGGTGCTCCTGAATGTCTTATCATACCCAAGCCAGGACCCCACAACAAATAATTATCTGCAGAATTGTCATTAGTGGCACAACTATGAGACCTAGGCCTACTATAATGTCAGCAGCCTAAATGGTGCTTAATGCTTATTATTTTTGAGTTATTAACATGTAAACATTCCATCTATTTAGGGAAACTCAGGAATAAAACTGAGAATCAAAAGATTTTGCTGCAAATTTTCTAGGCCTTTTGAAGATAATTATGTTGTAGAGTTTGAATGGGAAATTAGTTGAGAATAATTTCCAATATACATATACTCAATCATACCCCTTCAAGAATAACTCTGTCTAAACCAGAAATTGGTTTAATTATAATGAAGTTCTGAGCAATAAACAAAGCTCTAGAGTATCAAACTCAATATACAAATGAAATACTCATAAGAGCTCAAAATTGAATTTTGGTCAAGCAGAAATAGTAGTTTTAAGTACTGTATATTGTCAGCACTGGCATATTAAATCTCTACTTCATAATTATCATGTTGAATTGAAAAGTGTTAAGTGCTTCAAATAAACCTTTTACAATTTCATGATTTTTGTGAAAGTGAACAAATCCTATGAAAACGAATGGCAACTAAAAAAAAGATAAGTGAATATCACATAACAGGTAGGTTTGGTTTTTTTTTGCTTTTGTTTCCCTTTTAATTATCTGCTGGTGTTTTTTATTGCACGATGAGTATAGAAAAGCAAAGGGTTGATCTGAAAATCAGTTAGGCAAATATATACTGTAAATCTTTGTGAATAAATATTCCTGCACTATTTTCTTGGGCTAAATTAAGTATACTGAGCCGATAAAGTATAAAACTCAGCTATATGGATGGATTCATTATGAATTACCTAAGCTCCCTGTTGTTATTGCTCGAATTGTCAGCATGCACTACATGACATGGTGTTAAAATTATCTACTGTGTGATTCATCATATTTTTGGCATGTTCTTGCCTTTAAGTATTTATATTTTCTTTTATATTTGAAAGTGGTAAAACAAACAATGCACTTTTTTGCCAAATGTAGCAAGCTCCCAAATAACAGCTTCTGTTCCACTGTATAAAAGAAATTCTTTGTGCCAATGGGAGACCTACTTAGCAACTTTCAGATTTCTACAGGTAAAAGCACATTACTTAATAGATATCTGACCTTCTCAAATCTATCAGATCACTCCATGCCATGTCATGTAAAACACATGATACCATTTGCTTTGAAAAAGTAAGAGTGATTTTCATAGTACTTTTACCAGCAGTCTTTTGTTAAAGCCCTGTGAGATGCAGGGTTTTAGGAAATGAATGCAAAAGCAACCTGTAAGTTGTGCTAATTGTCTGGCTCTATTTATTGCGGGGTCGAAATGGCAATCATCCCCGAATCAACTGATCTCATATCTTAAAAAGATAAGAATCACTCCAATTAAGTCAAATTAAATAATACAGTACACCCAGAAATGTGATTCAGCTTCTAGATATGATAATAATTAGCCATGTGTTTCTAAAGAAGCTAACCACTGGGCTTTAGTTGCTGCCTATGAAAAGTGAAAGGCTGGATGAATATATCAACTCAATTCATTAAAATATTTATCTGAAAACTTTATCTTTTAAAAATGAATTGAGTAATTGGAAGGGTTGTTTAAAATTTGGTTATTTCTATTTTTGCTGTGATTATATTTCAAAGTAGAACACGTATTAACAGATCATCCCAACACTTAACAGTTAAATCCCTTTAAAAAAATCACTTATTTAAAATTTTAGGGTTTCTGTCATAGTCTTTGAGATCAAAGAAATGCTTTATATGGAAATATAAACATTTGCACTCATTTATAAAAAGGATCCTTTCATTGATTTCTCCATTTATAAAATGTTAAGCAACTGATTCATCCGTTTTGGTATTTAAACATGAGCTGTTAAAATAATAATTAAATGTAAATAAGAGAACTTATGCTTTGTGTTTTTGAATATGAATTTTATGATGGATCATTTTCCAGTATTAATTAATTATGTGGTATTACCAAACACAACACTACTTCTTGAGAATCACTATACGTTATTGTATCATAAAGTGACAATCAAAAACCAATATCCAAATGAAACCAGAAATGAAATCAAAAACAGAACGAAGCAGGGCAGGGGAGGAGGAGGAGGAAAACGGGAGTTGGAGGACAATGGTGACAACAAAGACGGAGTGTTGGGGAGAGGGAGGAGACAGAGGAAGAGGAGGAAGAGGAAGAGAAGGAGAAGGAGGAAGGGGAGAGCAGGAAGAAGAAGGGAGGAGGAGGAGAAGAGGAAAGGAAGAAAGAAGAATAGTAATTATTTCAGGGCTTCCAGTTGGTTGACTAAAGCTCCTATTGCAACAAATACTGCAAGTTATTGAATTATTAAAATTCTTACATATAGAAGGCCATAAAAATATGAGTATGTATGCATACTTTCTTCCCTCCATTCCCAAACCACCGCGCCACTTCTTCACTACACACATGCTTAAGAGGAGCAGGTGGCTAACCTGAGTTGGCCTCCCTGTCCCTAGAGGGCCCAGTTAACCTCTTTGTCCACATGGAATTATAGGTGGCAGTCAAAGGGCAAGCCTAAAGTCCTGTTCAGCTGGAGTCTAGAAACACTGGGCTGGAAAACAATCTCCTTTTATGTTACACTGCTATGGTTCAGATCAAAACTGTCCCTGCAAAGACTCCTGCGCCAGAGGTGGGGCTTATCGAAGGTCGTTAGATACGAGTCACTAACTTCATCAGTGATGGATTAATCCACTGTCTTAATAGCTGAATGTGGCATTAGGAGGTGGGGCTTGGTTGGAGGAAGTAGGGCTTTAGGGGTGTGCCTTTGAAGCATATATCTGTGTATCTGTCCTCTGGTTGTCTTCCTGCTCTTGTTGCTTCCAGCCTGAAGTGAGCAGCTGTCCTTACCATGCCCTTCTGCCATGATTTTTCTGCTTGGAGCCAGATGACCATGGACTAACACCTAGGAAACTGTGAGCCAAAATAAATCCTTTTGCCTTTAAATTGTGGATGTCAAGTACTTTCCCCCAGTGACAGAAGACTAATGTACTATTCCTTCTGCTTCCATAGCCTATTTTGTGAAAGACAAGGGGACTCTCAGAGGAAATTCTCTAATGTAGGAAAGACAAAGGTTAAAATTTTGTCCAATTTCAATAACTCCACAGGTTCACAGAGTAAGTTTCTTAAGAGTTTAAGACTTCCAGAAGAAGTCATGTGTGGTAGCCCATGCCTGTAATCCCAGCACTCTGTGAGGCTGAAGCAGGAGGATAGCAAGTTTGAGCCCAGCTTGGGTGACTTAGCAACTTGCCTCAAAATAAAAAAAAAATTTAAAAGGCTGGAGAAGTAGCTCAGTGCAAAGGCCCTGGGTTCAGTCTTCAGTATTAAATTTTAAAAAGGGCTCCAGAAGAGGAGAGGAAATGGAGGTCATTCAGAAAGCTAGTCTAGGTCATATGTCCTCCCACCCGAGTCCACTCTACTTACTCATCTGTCTTTTACCGAAGGTAAACCCTCAGGCTAACCCTCTGCCTCACCCTCTGCCTCGACAAAGGAAGAGATCTTGTTTCTGGATCATTTTGGATTCTAGCTGACTTGAGGCTTTCCCTTATATTCCTTTTCATATTAGGGGTTTGCACACATTATAAAGTGTCAAAATTAAATTTCACTGGCTGCTCTTTCTGTACATCCCCACACCTCCACATGTTGGCCACTGAGCTTAATGGATGTTATTATTTTAACTCCAAGACTTTTAAAAATAAGGATGTTTGGTAAAATGATTGCCATATAACAATGTATTTATACTACAATCAAATAGTATGTACATAGTTATTTGTGCATTTTGCTGAAATACTTTTAGTATATGATATGTTAGTAAAAGAATATACTGAACTTTATAAACTCCTAAATTCCTAAAATTTTTAATGTTAAGATATTTGAAACACTTTTTAAAAAAGATCATCTATGCTATTGTAATAATTATGCTACTTTCTTTTAGTTGCACTATTTAATCGTGCGAAATACAGTATGTGGAAGAAGAACAGATGTATTCATGAACTATTTTCCGACAGGTATTTTAGTTGGATGTCAAGAATTCAGGTCATTTGGGTCACTGAATTTCTTACTACTTGGCAGAAATTTTAAAAATTATTCTTCCTAAGAAATTGTATTGGATATTTTTGGAACATGCTTATTTTCTTTAAAGTGAAAATTCTGCCTTTAGAGCATACATAAATTCAGTGCTACTCTTTCACCTTTTCTTGTTCCCTTATTTTTCTTTTTCCTTTCACAGTAGGAGTCTAAAGCTTTCAGGATTTGGCAGGTCCTCTTTATCAAAAGGAATACAGAAAGATCTTACTTTCACAAATTTTATAAAGACAAGACCAGTAAACACCTTCTTAGGACCTTGAAAGAGGCCTATATGAGCTTGGGATCCTGAAATCCTTTAGTACCTTCCAGGTGACTTTACCTCTGTTTCGTTTTTGAACCTGTGAACAGTGGAATCTAATATTTGCCTTTATTTATTCAATGAGAAAGGGTGCTCATGTACAGGAGTCTTACTTGCTTCATAAAGTTACTGAAAGATAAACAAGAAAAAGATCTATGATGCAAAGTATCCTGAGTACAAGTCTGTCTTTCTCTTCTTCTTTTTTTCCACATCAGCACAACACAATCCCCTTTTTAGCCAAATGATCTGTGTACTTAGTTTGTTGGGCATAGACATCAGAGGAGTCTAGCCAGGTGGGAAGTTTCTTTTTCTGTTGGAATATGCTCTGAAGTCTCAGAGGATTCAGTTCTGGACTTGATCCTGATATGTGTAGGAAAGTATAATTAAAAACAAAACCATCTCCCAATCTGGAAATCCTCTTTGTAAGAGTAAAAGAGAACAAAAATATTTTGATTATTGAATAAAGATCAAACCAGATTGGGATGCACACAACAGACAATCTGGTAAGAGACTACAAAGACGGAAATTTTTGCTGCCTTATATAGCCAGACACAACGACTACACACGTTTTCCAGATAAACAGTACCTAGTCCTCAAGAGAACTTGACCATCAGAGTTTATCCTAACTCTACCAGGATAATTGAAGTACCTATCTGTGTTAGCTGATTAACTTTATCTAGAGGAGAAACAAACTCTTCATATCTCCGTGAAAGGAGGTAGTTTTATTACGTGAAGCTTTATTAACTTGAAACAAGGTGCAAGTTAGGCTCCTACACTTCCATAGAAAGTGGGAGAGAAGGATGCTATGTATTCACTGCAAAGAGATGCTGCCCAGTTCTGTGAAAGAGTCCTGAGTCATAAAGCTGAGAAAGATCCTAGTAAGCTTTCCAAAGGAAACGCACACACATTTTAAAGAGAGAATAAAATGCTTGCAATCACAAGCTTTCTAAGGTAAATGTTCTGATAAAACAAGAGAGAAGAAACTCTTTTTTATCATCAACAGGGAGATTTAAGCTTCCCTTTTCTAATTTGTATTTGTTCTTATGTCAAAGATGCAAAACAGGTCAACAAGATGATTTTGTCACAACTATTTCATTTATCATCTTTGTGTAGTGACTTGTCTTACTGAGGTTCGTCTCGTGTTTAGATTTACTTTAGATTTTTATAACATTTTTGTGCATAGTTTTTTTGACAGTAATGTCTAAGTTAATCTCCTTTTTAACTTTGCTATCCATGATTTTTCTTGACTGATCCTACCAAGTACTGAAGCTGTAACAATGAAAAAGAGGACTGGGTAAACTGCGTATTATCTCGCTGACACAGATTTATTCTTTCTTCCTACCCCGGCCATGACTTTTCCTATCTATAAAATGCAACTGGAGACTTCTTGATCCATGGAATTCCCTGTCTACTTGAGAAATCTATAATATCCATTTTATTTTAAAAATTATTATAATTTGGCCTACTATCAGTATTGAAATGATGACGTAATAACTAAATTTATTTTTCTTTTAGAAAATCACTTTTTAACCCCAATATATTATTGATCATCAATTCCCTCTTTGATACTCTGCTGTAGTAGAGAGGAAGAGTAGAAATAATTAATCCATGTTCTTGTTTTACAGATGGAAAATAGCTGCCTCCCCAAATGGAAAGAGCTGTCCATGGTCACACAGAAAGGGTCTAGACACAACTCTTGGTTCCTTTTTTCCTTCCTTTTATTCTCTTGTAGCTGCTTTTCTTGGCAAGAAGTATGGCCAAGACTCATTTCTTTTACTTGTTTTCCTAACATCTCTTTTTTGGATATATCATCTACCTCAAGGTTTAGATGACCAACTCTGTATGAAAGATCACAGACTTGAGAGTGAGACAGACCTGGATTTCAACCTTTGATTATTTCCTTCGTATTAATTTATAAAATGGTATGTGGAGTTTAGACAAGTTAGTGGCCATGTATAGAATTTATAAACTCAAGTGCCTTAATAAACGAAGGATCTAATATAAATGAGTTAAGCTATTGACAGAAGACATACATTGAACATTGACAATTAATGATCTAAGCTTCCACCTCAAGAAAATAGAACTAGAGATAAAAATTAAACCAGTGTATTGTATAAGACAGGGAATAATATGGATAGGAGCAAAATTCAAATCAATGAAAAATAAAATAAATATATGTGAGAAAATTAACAAAATCCAGAAATAGATTTAAAAAAAGATTAATAAATCTCTAGCAAAACTAAAAATAAAGACAGGAAATATAAAATACTAATATCAGAAATTAAAGAGTGATATCACCACTATAGGTTGCATAAACTTTGAAAAGATAGCTAAAGAATCCAAGACATGGAGGGGGAGGGGAAGAGGGAGTAAATGGAATTAAGATGTGGTATAGACATGTACGAATGCCCCACGATTAATGTAATCATTATGTACCCAAAGCATGTACTAATAAAAAATCCCCTGGTGTCTGACAGCCTGGTGGTACAAGTCTGTAATCACAGCACTCTTGGAAGCTGAGACAGGAGGATCACAAGATCAAGGTCAGCCTGAGCAATTAATTGAGTAACTTAATGCGAACTTGTCTCAACATTTAAAAAAAAAAAATGTGTGTGTGTGGGGGGGGTAGGGCTGGGGATCGAGCTCAAGGCAAAGGCGTTGGATTTAATTCTTTGTACTGAAAAAAAGTAAATTTGAGTCAATAAAATTGACACTTCACATTAAAGTAATAATTTTTTTGAGAACACAATTTATCAAAACTGCCTCAAGATGAATTAAAAAATCGAAAACTTAGTCCATAAATTGATTCTTTTAGTAAATGTCTTTTCTTTCCTCTTCCCTTGAACATGCCTCAGGCCCAGATGGTTTTGGTAATGTTGTATCTCAGAATACAGTCCATATATCATCAAACTATGGCTCCTCAACATGCTAAATGTTTTTGAGTTGAAGGAGACAGGAGGGCCTTAGAAGTAAGAAGGTACCTCTGACATTCCTCCACTCTCCTGTCTCCTGAGGTCTTTCCTCTCTCAAACAAACCAGAAAACCTACTTCCATATACCCTACTTCCCCTGAAAATAGGGAATAGTACTCTTACGTGACAGAGGTTTTCCTATAGCCAGAGGAAAGGAATGTTACATAAAGACGAAGAAGAATCTGAGTAGACTTCATTGGGCCCTACCCTCAGTTTGTTACCATTTACATGCAGTCATGATTCTCCACAAGTTACCATTTCTTTCCTTGGATTTAGCATAAACCAGCATAGTAATGTCTGAGTCTTTAGACATTTGTTCCTGAAGTTTCCTCTGTCGTGCAAAACTTTGATTTAATAGGCACTGGGGATTTAGCTCAGTGGTTCTGGTACCTGCCGTACAAGCACAAGGTCACGAGTTTGATCCCTGGTACCAAAAAAAAAAACCCAAAAACCAACAACAATAACTTTGATTTAATAAATTTGTTATTTAGTACTTCTAGTTATTAATATATCTTTTGATATACAGGTGTTAGTAGTGAACCTTGCAATGGTTGAGGAACAAATATTATTGTTTTCTCTCTTACATAATAATCTTACACAAACTTTTCTAGTGAACAGAAAAAGGAAACATTTTCTATTTAAAAGAATTTTATAATCTTATCCTCAAAAACTTATGCTGATTTATAAAGACCTTTCTGTTTCAAAACTATTAATAAAAAATTAACTCAAAACTTAGAGAAATATAAAAAGAATGATATCTCTAGCACCATATCTCATGACCAAGTAGACTTTTATTTCAAGAAAGGAAGGGCAGTTTAATATTTAAAAATAACCAATTCTAGGCTGGGAATTTAGCTCAGCGGCACCACACCTGCCTTGGAAGTGCAAGGTCCTGAGTTTGATCTCTAGTACCCAAAACAAACAAAATCACAAAAAACCCCAATTCATTTTACCCCATTATCAAAAACATGAGAGGAAAAAGAACATACTTATGATTTTAAAAAATCAGTGAATTACAGAGAGATAGTTCCTTAATAGGATAGTAATGAAAGCTTTTTTTCTGAATTTGGGCCTAAGAAATTTTTGCCAAATGTTACCATTTTAGTGAAAAGCAGTCTTTTCAACAAAGAATGAGTGCTCATCCTACTACAGTAAGGCCAGAAAAAGAAATAAAAGGCAGAAGTTTGAAAATGGGAACAATATGGCCATGTACACAGAAAATCCAAACAAATATACAAATTATTGAAATTTCTAAATGATCTTAGCAACACTGAACCTGCAACTGTTGGATACGTGATCATTATTTAAAAACAACTACATTACTTAATATCAGAAACAAAAGGAGATGAAAGGAAAGTCAAGACATAATTCAATTTACATTAACTATTTAGGAATTGTGATAGTTAATCGACTGTGACAACTTGTGTAAAAAATGCCCAACTAGATTGGCTCAGCCTACTTCTGAGTGTGGAAGACCTGCCCTAGGGAGGAGCGTTGCCAGAGCGGTATAAAAAGGAAACAAAAAGAAAGGCTCCCTTTTGTTTCCTCACCTTCACCTTGGACGACATCTCCTGGCTTCCAGCTCAGACTCCAGCTTCCGGCACAGACCCTTCAGCCTCCTGCTAGGGACTCATATAGACACTACGGTGAGCTCTAGGTCTTCAACTGGATCGATCCTTCAGTGTGCAGACAGATCCTTTGCACTCTTCCACACTTGACTCTGTGGGTGGCCAATATAAGCCAATTTGTATACAAATTCTTATATATTTATATATCATGTATTAAATCTGTTTCTCTAGTAAGCACTGACTGATATAGGAATACATACAATAAAAAGTCCAAGATGTCTCAAATTAAAGCAACATAACATTCTTAGGAAAAATTAAAGGGGCCTTATATAAATAGAAGTGTATACCATATTAATGGTTTGAATGATAAATAAACATAGAGACAGTCTCCAAATTGATCTAATGCAATCTCAATCAAAATTCCAGAAGAGGTTTTGAGAAAACTATTTTCAAAATGTGTACAAAATTACAAAGGACCAACCAAGATAAATAAAGGCAATCTTGAAGAACACTAGAGGGCTTATATTTTTATCAATCAATAGTTTTTATAAAAGTATAGTGATTAAGACATATTTGTATTGGTGTATGAACAGATAAATTCATCAAAGAATTGAATAAAGTCCAGAAGCAGATCCAAACATAAATTCTTTCACAAATTATGATAAAGATGCAACTATAATTTACTGGGAACAAGGGTCATTTTTCAATAAATGATACTGGGTCAGATGGATATTTATGTGGGAAAAATATCCTGTTCTCAACAACATAGTTCAGATCACTTTATGTCTACTATAAATAAGAATGCGAAAGGTTAAACAGCCAGTATTCAAGAAGAAAATATAGCAAATTATCTTTCTGATCTTCAGATAAGCAACAAGTTTGTTAACAGGACACAGAAATTACTATTCACAGAGGAAGACTGAAACAATGGCAAATTAGATTAAAGCGGAGAACTTCCTCCCATCAAAAAGGTCTATTAAAGGATGAAAAGTTTCTAGCTATACTGTAGAAGAAAATGATTTGCAATGTATATATCTGAAAAGAAGGCCTACAAATCAGAAAAGGAAAGGGAGCACAAAAGAAAAATAAAATATGAAATATTTTGTCAGAACTGAGTGTGGTGATACACACCTGTAATCCCAGAACTCGGGGAGGCTAAGGCAGAAAGATTCAAAGGTCAAACCCAGCCTGGGCAAACTTGTGATTTAGCTAGGCCTTGTCCCAAAATTAAAAAAAAAATAAAATTAAAGGGCTAGAAATGTAATTCAGTGTGAAGGTCCAGGGTTAAATCCCTAGTCCTGGGGAGTGGGGGGCAGTTTATAAAAGAAAAAATGGTCAACATACTTATGAAAAGTTCTCCACTTCATTATTAGGAAAAAAGAAATTAAAGCCATAATGGATAATCTTACCCCCTCATTGGAGTGGAAAAAGACAAGCACCAAGTGTTAGCAAGCCCGTGGAGCAGTCAGAAGCTCAGGTACTTCTGGCGCAAGTGTAAATTGGTAGAATCACTTTGGAAATATTTTGACTGTACTGCATCTACATAAAGATGAACATATGCATAGCATTTGACCCAGAAATTCTCTTCCTAGGCTAATTCTTGTATTTGCATGTTTGTTCACCAAAAGATATGCACCAGAATGTTCACAGTGGCGTTATCTACAAAAGTCAAAAACTGCAAATCAATCAGAAGGCTGCCAAAAGTTGAATGAACAAGCTGCTACGTTTGTAAATGGAATTCCATACCATAAGCAGAATGAAGAAGCTACAAATACACAATACAATATGTGTATATTACAAAGACACTGGTATATGACAAGGTGTGTGTATTATTTCTACAAAGGTCTAAAACAAGCAGAAGTAATCTGTGGTGTAAGGAGTCAGGATAGTGGTGACACCAGGAAAACAGGGACTAGGAACAAGCACAGGGGGTTTTGAAAATACTGCATTGATAAACTTGTTTCTTTTTTTTTTTTTGGTACCGGAGATCGAACTCAGGTCCTGGCACTTGCTCAGCAGGCAGCAAAACCACTGAGCTAAATCCCCGGCCCCAGTTGTTTCTTAATTTGGATGCTTCTTATTGTGAAAATTAACTGTGTCAATTTTGGAAAAGTTAATCAAACCGAACATGAAGTTGTCATTTTTCTGTATGTGTACTGCATATCAAAATGTTTAACAACAACAGCAACAATAACAACAACAACAACATGTTAGTGTTAAGTTGGATGTCTTATTTAGAAGAGCATTATTACTCACCTTTACATATTATTGTCATGCTAATATGGGCCTTAGTATAGTATAATCCTCTAGTTTTTTAAAGAGAAACTAAAAAAAGTGAATTTTTATGTAAATATTTCTTATTTTTAAGTGCTGCCAATTAATTCAGATTAAAACAGCTATAACAATATGTACCAAAAAGAAAATCATAAATTTGTCACTGCTGCTTTGCAGTCTACCTCCCCCATTCTATAATGGGTCTAATACCACACTATATGGTATTGAATTCAATGCTTAAATGAGGTGGTATATGTAGAAGGTTTATAAAAATGCCAAATGTACAGCATGCAACAATAAATAGTGTCTATTAATACACTGTTCCTATTTTTAATATTGTTGTTTGGAATCATGATCTGTCTCTCAAAATTTATCTTAATTATCCTCAATTTTGATGTGCATTTTTGCTAAGTCATGAATGAAACATGAATAGTGTCACATTAAATTTGTATATGGTAGATGTTCCATAGAAATTGGCAGATTAAATACACGAGGATCAATAGATTAATGATATTCTACGTTTATACACTGTCTTGGTTACTTTTCTCATTGCTGAGACAAAATACCCAACATCCAAAATTAAAGGAGGAAATGCTTATTTAGCTCACACTTTGTAGAGGTTTCAGTCTGTAATCAGTAGGCTCCAAGGCAGGGTGGCATGACAGACAGACAATGCAGAGAATCAGATCATGGAGGGCAGAAGGCAGCAAAGTGACAAGGGGCGACAACAGCTCTTTCTATTCCTTATATCTTATCCAGGCTACTTAGTGTGGGCAGCACTCACACCCTTAATCCTCGTGCCCTTGATCTTAGCATTGCACCATGAATCAGTTCCAGCATCACACACTCTAGATCCAGCCACCTCTGAAAAAGCCCCACCTATGACTGCATGAGGCTTTGGGGGCACATCTAGACCCAAACCATAATACACACTTTAGAGTTTTAGCATATTCCAATACTATAACACATAATACTGTACTAGTGTTGGGATTCTGGATTATGACAAGTTCATAGACTAATTATAAAGATTAATGATAAATTTGGGGCAGTTGGAGGTTTAAAACAGTATCTTCCTAGGGCCTGGGACTTAGGTCAGTGGCACTGCACCTGCCTCGCAAGCTCAAGGACCTGATGTCAATCCCCAGTATCAGAAAAAAAGGGGGGGGTTTTAAAAAAGTATGTTGCTAAAATACATGTAAAACATGTTTCCTACTCCATCCTAGATGAAGAAAAGTTTCACAATATCCATTCTACCGTCTATGAACTCCAACTCTCCTTTCATTCCTCTCACATATGGTGGTGCTGAATATCACCTAAGAGATGGAAGTGGGTAGTCTCAAACATGTGGCCTCTGACTATCCTCATGTGCCCTCCCTCCGCATCCTGGTTCTTACTCATAACTCTGATGACATCTCTCATTCACTCGAAACCTTGCTGAAAGTGCTGGTGCTATTCCTGTTTACCACTGCTGCTGAAATTTGTAGATGAACACATCAAGGCAGCTGGCATACACTTGAGAGAATGCTAACATCTATGTCAAGAACCTTGCATCTTATAACAGCAGAAATGATCTTCACCATATTTTAGGACAGGAAACGCCAGCAGCAATGCTCAGGCACCTTATACCACAGTGTTTTAGATTTCAGTTCTATGTTTAATGGAATCCTCCTGCCACTTACTTGGGTCCCCTCCAAGGGACACAACCAGAACGAGATCTGAGATATTATATTGGGAAGAGGTGAACAGTCACACGGAGATAGCAAGGGGAAGAAATAAGGGGGCCTCAGGAACACAGAGATATGGAGAACCCCACAAGCTGCTAAGAAGAAAAGTATCTTCAAGAGGAAACTAAGGTCATACTCTTAAATGTTGATTTCAACTAGGCTGCCTAGTGCAACTGATGTCAGTCACCCCAGAGGAGGGATACTGCTTTGTTTTTGAATACTGGTATAGAAGAGACACTTGCAGTATCAGAGGAAACTGATACATCTACCAGGGTTTGTGAACAGCTCCAGAATCTGACTGTCTTGTGCACCTGTTCCTTCATTCAGTAGAAAATAGCCCTTCCCTGAAACCATGTTTTCCACATTTGAATCACAGCATGTAGAAACCTTAGAAATCTCCAAGGTCAAATCAGTTGCCTTGCTAATTACAAAACTGAGACTTGCTCAGAGAAGTGAAGTAATTTATAGACCACTTAGCTAACAGCAGATTTAATCCTAAGTCTTTGATTTTTAGTTGAGGGCTCCATCTGTTACATCACTAGTAGTGAGTATTTCTGATCCTTTGTTGAGAATGCACTTCCCCTGAAGAATGAATGGAATGAACCAGAAAGAAAGATGTTAGCAGTAATTGTGTTATTTCACTATTTTTTTTTGCATGAACTATCCTGAGCATATTTGCAAAAACAACATTGAGCCATCTTCTAATAGACTGAGGAAGAAGATAAAATTCCTCTTGTCTTCTTTAAGCAACAGCTTTCATTTTAGTCTGCTCATTGTATGGTACTATTTTTTAAATATCCTAAATATATTACTTTGTAAGTGGAATCCAAGCCTAGTCATGATCAACAATTAAGAAACTTTGTGTTAGGTGTTAAAAATGATGACTATTTTCTCTCTTAATGAACATGATGTGGAGGGGTATGTGCTACACAATAATGTCATTTTGATTTTATTCTATTTTGTAATTCTGCATGCTTATATGAACGTGGTACAGGACACATATGCAGTTCATTTATAAGATGTACTATGAAGTAGGAGTGTAAGTCACAAGTCAACTTATTGGTATTGTACAGACTTGACTTGCCAATGATACTTTAAATGAGTAGAAAGAGATTTTTCACTGCAAATGTGATAGTTTGAATTATGGTTTAGCTTGCTTACAGTATATGAATAATTCTTTCCTTAGATGTAGAGGACAATATAGTGGTAGAGGAAATTATTTACTTAGAATTTCATGTTTTTTGAAATGAAAACCACATACTCAAATGCTATCCTGAGTGGAAAAGGAAAAGAAATATCAGTGTAATCTAAAAATAGCTTAATGCTGTTGGATTTTTCTTTAGAAAGCCAGCATCAGTCATATTTACTGTGTACATAGAATAATATGTTTCTGGTTAATATAAACTTCATGTGTTTTTCAAACAGGGCAGGATTAGCGACAATGTGAGATTTATTATATTTTGAATTTAAAATATATCACATTCATAAAAAAGACTAGGAATTACAGAGAATAGGGTAATATCACCTTACAACCTAACATTCCCTCACACAGACAAATACACTTTTACATAAAGACGAACTTACAAAATGTACTGTACAGACTTTTTCCATCCACCTGTATATCTTCTCGTTCTACATGAAGATGGATGTCTTCCTATGAATGTACATTTGGAAGTGTCCCCTTTCTTAACTTATCTTCACTTGTACATACTCTTAATCTTTTCTCCAAGTGAATCATACCAAATAAGATAATACTGAGTAATATTCCAGAGGATGAATACCAAATGGTTATGAAAAGTACCATTAACTGTAAGCCCAATCTATGAAGTTAGTTTACATGCTTATTACACTTACAATTTCAAAACATTTCTATTACAAAAGTTTAAAAAAGCAAAAAGAATTATACAATATATATCCACATACCTACAATTAGATTCACTAATTATTAGCATCTTGCTATGTTCTCTCTCTACCTGTTTATCAATCTTACAACTTAGACTCTGTGACTTTTTTCTGAAGCATTATAAACACATTTTAACACTTTGCTCCCAAAGACTTCAGCCTGACTGTCTAAAAAATAATGAATATTCTCCCAGCTTCCCAGTCACACCCACCCTGGAGGCTGAGCTTCTGAAAAGCTGAAATCCAAAATCCTCCAAAACTTAACCCATTTTGAGTATTGACATGATGCCACCAATGGAAATTCCCACATCTGACTTAACACTATGGATTGTAGTCAAAACAAAGCATACTAAAGCTATAATGTAAAATTATCTGAAAGCTATGTATATAAAATGCATATGAAATAAATGAATTTCATGTTTAGAATGGGTCCCCTCCTTAACATATTTCATTATATATATTCAAATACTCCAAAAACCAAAATAATTTGAAACATAGAAACATAGAGGTTCCAATTTCCAATAAAGGATTCTCAATCTGTATTACCTGTCTAATAAAATTACTACAAATTCCCTAGTATTATTTATTATCAAGAATTGACTTATTCAGAAAAGCAACTTGCAAAACCTATGAAAAATTTCATTTAATTATAATTGTGCAACTCAAGTATTTTATTACAAATACTGTTTTTAAAAGCAGTCTTTAGTTGAGTGTGGTGGTTCATTTCTGTAACCCTAGCACTCCAGAGGCTGAGCCAAGAGGATCATCTCGAGTTCAAGGCCAGCTTGGGCTACATAGTGAGTTCAAGACCAGCCTGAACTACATAGTGAGACCCTGTCTCAAAACAAACAAACAAACAACAAAAAAGTAGTCTTCAAATTATTGTTCATTCATGATTTTATCTTTATTTTTGTGTACATACACTCTACAACACATCAACATTTGATCTCAAGCTAAAAACCACTGTTTCTATCCATGTTTATGAAGGTACTGCATGTGTTGGAAAATTGTTCCACTTCTTTTCAGAAAGCATAGATTAATTTACACCTCTTCAAGGCTATCCTCACAGAGCATTAGTGAGCGGATCACTGCCTTCCAACTGAGTAAATATAGACTTGATTTTTGTGCTTCAAGGAAAAAACAATTATAGGAAACAAAAAAGCTGGCTTTAAGGGATCAGGAGGGTAAATTTAACAGAATGAATTGAGTTCTTTTCTCATTCTTTAATCATTTGGCCAAGATGAAAATATAGTTTCCTTATATAGTCCCATTTATTATTTTTTCTTTTAAATCATTTGCTAACATTGTAGAAATAATCAACCTTGCTGTGACAAGGTGTAAGCTCTCTACTCACTCATATATATCTCTAGGCATAGAGCACATGTTCAACCCATTCCGGATGTCCTCAGAACATACATTCTTTGTTAAAATGAAGAAAGATCCAGGCTAGAGTCAGGATGTATGTATAAGTCTGTCCAGGGGAGGATGTGTGTGTGTGTGTGTGTGTGTGTGTGTGTGTGTGTGTGCAGGGGAGAAGGCCTGTCTCGTTTAGGAGGAGTTGCTGTCCTTAACATACAAGCAATAAGCAATATACATGCAAACCTCGGTCTATTGTCCAGAGAAAGTGGCTCACTCTACCACAACCCCAGGGGGACTTTAACCTGGGCACTGAACTCAGTTCATGCAGCTGGGAAACTTGGAGCTCAGCCTTACCCTGTGCTATGAAACCCTGTCTCCTCCTTCCTACCACAGAAACTTCCCCTGCATCCAGCCACTGGAAGAAAGTCCCACAGGACTCAGGGACAGTGAAGAGCTCAGCCCAGCTCTCTGTCCAGCACTCAGCAGTTATAAAAGCAGTTAGAGAAGGCTTCAGTGGGAGCAGGTATGTTGAAAAAGGAACCACCAACTTCCTGTGATCACACGTTCCTCTCACCCCTGTCACACAGTGGAGTGGAGGCAGCTTAGTATAGGTCAAAGGAAGCCAGCAGCCAGCCGCTTCAGTACCCTGAGGGGCTGCTGTGAGGGATTTTGTGCTGTGGGTTAGCACATTTTTCTCTGCAGTAAGACAGAGGGCCACATTCCTACTGATAAGGCCTGTGTGCCTCTGGTTTTACATGTTCCCATGTATTGGCACAAGTCAGGGATCTGTGGCTGTCAGATGTCAGCTCTCAAGGTTCACAGCACATGCTCTACAGCTGCACCACCCAGCTAGGAGGGGTGAAACTAGTGGAGCATTTTAGGCTGAACTCATTTCCGCCCACATCACAAGTAAGAGAGAAGTTTGTGGAGAGCTACACTGAGCCTTCCATTAGCTGTTTTATATCTTTTAGGTGAGATGCCACTTCCTATACCATGTGCGGACAGAATGTTGTAGACAGAGCTGGCCCTAAAAGTGCTTAAGCTTTATGGCTGAGAATTATCTCCGTAGTCACTGTGGTTTTTCAGTGACACTACTGAACACATCTTAGGCACACTCCCGGCTCTCTCCTGGGATTTTATGTCACTAGACACAACCTGAGAGTATGGACAAGAAAAAGAAAAGAAGAGAGAGAGAGAGAATATATATCAACCACAAGTCTATTAAAAAGATCACAGAGAGAAAGAAAACAAAATTCCCAAAATGGAATGTTACCAAGGTATACATTTTTTTTAATTCAGGGAAAATAGAAATGACTTATTAGCAGAGGTGAAGAAAACAGGAAGCCATTGTAAGATACAAATGGGAGAAGACGGAGCCCAGTGAGAATAGGGAGATCTTTACCTCTATCCACATCTATTGCATCTTACAAGTCTGAATTGTACAAATTCTGGGAAATAATCTGCGAGTTTTTCACTCCTCCCCCTCCTACTGACATCTCAAACATTGTAAGAAAAGCTAATTACACTTTGGCTTCTGGTTCCTGCACAGCCTCATGGCTTCCTCCTTGGTCCTGACCCTCTGCTTGGAGGCTAACTGCTGTCCTTCCCCACACAGCTCCCCATTTCTGTGTAGCTTCTTTTGCCCACTCAAGCATGGTTGATCACTTCCTCCTTTAGGCCACAAGGCCATTACAGTTTCATCACGCTTCGTTTTATTTGCTTGTAAGTCTGTTTTCACGACTAGATAGTCTTTGGTGGGTATGCAGTTTGTTCCTAACTACTTTTGTGATCTGAGGTGTAATCATCAATACTAAAAACATTCTAAAACATTTCGTACATAGTAATTAAGTGTTCAGCCATAATGAAGAATGAAATCATGTCATTGCAGGCAAATGGACAGATGGAACTTGACACCATAATGCTGAGAGATAAGTCAGACTCAGAAAGCTAAATATAACATATCTTCTATAAGAAATATGAAATATAAATAAAAGAATAAACTAAAGGAGAGGTGGTATAAAACAAGAAAGCAGACTTTTGGAGATGGAGAACGGGATTAGGGGAGGGAGAAGTAAGGGAAATAGGGTAACATTTCTTGAAAATAATCAAGGCATGTTATATGCATGCACCATGACATGTTACATGGATGACATGTTACATACACCGAGTCCCCAAACACTGCTTTCAGACCCTGCAAACATACATTAATAAAACGAACAAAAAACCCGTAAATAAACGAAAAATAAATATCCCTGTGGAACAAAGTTTTTTTCCTGTGTGGAGACTGAGGGTACTTTCTTTTGTAATCATCACAAAATGTGTCCTAATTTAACGTAATTATTTTTAAAATAAGATAAAACATTTAGGGTTATCCCTATGTGGATCAGCTATGACTAGGCCAGGCAAACAAACCAATACTGTGGGTCTTCATATCTCTTAGTTCTCAGCCCCGTGGCTGAATTTAACGTGACTTTAGATTCAGGATTTTCCTGGTGATAGGAGAAGGCAGAAACTTCAGTCTTTCATATCTTTCCAATCTTCAGTCTCCAAACAATGACAACAAAATTGATAGTCCCTTCCACAGAAATGCACCATTAATATTATCTAGGCCGCACTGTAGAACACTCTGCTCTCAAAGGGTTAGACCTGACTAGTTGGATTTACTCCTTTGGTCACCTTCTCCAGAGCCACAGGGAGTGACAGAGAGGGTGCCTCACTCCAGGGGTGACCAGAAGAAGGAGGAATTACAGCTGGGTAGCACAAGCAATAAGTCAGATACAGGGTAGACTAAGGAGAGTCTTTATTCTTTTATACCTAGATTGGAGGCATTGAGAGTTTCATGTGTTATCTATTTCTAAAGGCAAAGTCAGAAAACTCACTTCTTATTTGAATTTAGTACAACTCATACCTTTCAATGCTCATTTTGATTACAGAATAGTATCAGTGGCACCAAGGAAACTAGTTATCAGCCAAAACTGCTGATTCAAACGAGCCAACAGGTAAGTGCATTTATGAGGGATAAGTTTACTGATGTGGCCACAAAGTTCAAAAGTAAAAATAAATGCGACTTTTCATCGCCGTGCTTGCTGTGAGTTGTTCCAGTTATCCACTGTTGATCAATTTTTAGTCCACAAATTGAGGCCTAACAGAATTTATTATCTTACCTCATGACCCTGGAGCTAAGAGTTTGGATAGTGCCCACCACAGATGCCTCATCTTCCTTCTCATGTCTGAGACCTTAGCTGGGATAACAGAAAATGCCCGAGACTGGAACACCCGAGGCCTGGCTGAATATCACCTTTCTTCCTCTCTGCAAATTCCAGGCCACAGCCTACTGTTGTGCAGCCCATACACATAAGGATTGTTAAAATCTCTAATATTTTAAATTAATTTTTGGTCTGAATGGAAATGTATTTTAAATACCTCAAGTAAGACTGATTTCCACATAATCATGACAGTTCTTTGCCATTTATTCTTAAAATTTAATTAAATGGTTCATAGAAACTTTAGTAACAACCAGGATAATTCATGCCAGTTAAGCAAGCAATTAACAGCATATAAGAGCTCATGAAAAGGTCTTTTCATTAGTTATAATTAGTTAAGTATTTTACTTATCTCTTCACTGTTTGTTAGCTTTGCTGTCACACTGAAAATTTCAGACTCTATATATAAACACTCACCCCCTATTTTCCTTTAACCAGCTTCTCAGGAAAGATATGTGTGGTCCATCAAGGAACCTCAAATGCTGAAAAACTGTAGCAGATGTCACTTAACAAATGGGTCATAGTATATGAAAGAATTTGTTTTCATAACATGTTTCTAAGTATTTCTATAAAGAGTAGGCCTGTTTTTTATACTGTTTGTGAACTGAGAAAACCTCTATCAGTGACGATCAAGGGCCCAAACTGCAACCCCAAACCCACTTATTCATTGCAAAGTGCCAACACTGCAATTCCACCTGAATAGTGAAGTTTCAGTTTAGAAAAATCAACTCTTACATGTGGCTCATGTGCCGACAGAGAGGGCTCTGCACGCATGCTGCAGTGTGCATGCCATAGGTTCGCCATCACTGTTGATAGGCAAATAAATGCTTCCTTTTCTAAAAAGGAGGGCTGCTTCCCCCCATCATCACTATGGGCTCTAAGCTGGGGTTTTCCTGGGAGCTTCTGTACCACTTATTCTTTAAGGAAAAAATAAGGAAAGCTTCTGCACTAGTTATTCTCTTTTATCCACCTCTTCTCTGTTGGCCTTCACATCCTGTCAAGTCTTTATTTTCTTACTTTAGTCAGCTTGGTCAGCTGTAAGTAAGGGTCTAGAGAGCAGGCTAAAAGGTTAGGATCAAATGAGTATCTTTTTAAAGAAATCTATATTGTAGTTTAGAGTTAATAATGTTAGGAATTAGCAGACAGTTGTCAATGCTAGTTACCATGCTAAAAAACAGCCCTGAGCTGGGCACAGTGGCACACACCTGTGACCCCAGCCCTTAGGAGGCTGAGATGGGGGGGCTGCCATGAGTGTCAGTTCGGCCTGGACTACATGGTGAGTTCAAGGCCAGCCTGAACTACATAGTGAGTCTGTCTCAAAACAAAGTAAAATAAAATAAAAACAACCCTGTGGCCTTACAGTGCAATACTTAAGTTGTGACTTAATATGCTATCTCAGTTCTCAGGGGAATGCAGTTTAATTACACGTACTTTTGTTAGATACCTGTGAGGGGACAAGCTTGGTGACTCCTCACATCATGAAACAAGAACGACAACAAAAACAACCAGAGCTGGCAAGAATGGCTTCGTTTACCTGAGTTTTATGCTACAGCAGGCACAGTCTTCACTTTGGGTGGAGAATCAGAGTTGGAGTCTAGGTGTACAGGTGGTGGTGGAATAGGCAGAGCAGTCAAGGATTTGATGGTTTCTTGATTTTCAGATGAGTACCACCAGTCAAGGAACTGCAGGAAGAATACACCCACACCTTTCAGTAGAGAAGGATAAGGCCACACCCCCACACCTTTCTTCAGAGCTGATTTTATCCTCTCACTAATCCTGGCTGGTTGCTGCATCACCCTGACTTCATCCGGTCTCTGCTCCAGAGCGTGCATATCCTGAACTGTCAGTCAGCATAGCCAAACTCCAGTCAGTCTCAGTAAAGGTGAGCAGAGTCGAGCTTTTCCTGGAGTTGTACCAAAAACCAGCCTTCCGGGCCACGGTAACAAATGGGTAAGCCGCTAGAAAGGCTCTGTAAAATCGCTTCCGGTGGCAAGGAGCGGGAAGAATATCCACCCTCTTCTCTCAGGCTGGAAACTAGCTTCTCCAGCTTCTCTTTCAGATAGGGAAGACCCAGGCGCATGACTGACTTCCAAATGTGCTTTTTGTGGAGACCAGCACTGACCACACTCTGAAACCTGCGAAAGTCCAGTATCACAATACACTTTATGCCATAAAAGTCTTCGGAAAATGAGACACTAGTGTCAGGCAGACATTGCTGCTGAAGCAGAAGATCTAGCAGAGTAAAAATTTCATCAAATCCCCTCCACAGGAAGCCCCAGCAGGCAGGATTTGATTCCTCAAGAACCCTGACCACATGTGAAGAGCAGGTCTCACTGCTGTCATTGAACTATTGTGATCCACCTCAAAGAGGGATGGCTGGTCATCCGCCACAGCAGCAGTTTCGAGATGAGCCCTGCGATCAGCTGCAGTATCCGGTGGTTACTGGGTTTCCCTCTTCCCAAAAACTCTGTAGTGAGCATGGGCCTCACCACCACCACCACCACCACCGCCACTATCGTCATCAAATAGGTGCTAAACCTTGACGGCTATCTTTTTGCAGGACACCCGAAACTCCAAACTCTCAATTTTAAAGGCGAAATTCAACTGAAGCCTAAAGACCTTTGGAATCCGTGGGAAGGAGTCTCAACGCGAGGCTAAGAAGTTAACTCCACCGCGGGTGAGGGTGAAGTGAGCGGCGAAGAGGAATGACTTGGCGAAGGACGGGAGGTCGGGCTCCAGCCCCTGGCAGTGAAGTACCCCAGCGATCCTCCTTGGAGGCGAGGTCTCCTCTTTACCACAGAACCCGCACCCGGAAATAGTGGACCTGGTGGAAGCCTGGTGGAAGGGGTTCCCCACGCCCTGAAACTGGAAGTCAGAACTTTACGACCCCCACCAGGACTTCTGCTTCTGCCCTTTTGGTATTAAAGAGGTGGTGACTGGAGGGCTAATTTTGCCGATGAGTTCTCTGCTGTTTCGTTTTATTCTTTCTGGCTGTATATCCTAGCCTCGGCGGTAAGGACTCTGATCCTCTCTCTGCTGAAGTCTCTCTGGCAAAGTGCTTGGGGCTCCACGCCTACGTCTGGCGCCGTGCTCTGGTCAATGCTAAACAAATTCTCGAACATTTAAACAACCCCCGAAGACGAAGAACTCACCCCCAAAGACGAATAATATTTCACCTCATGCAAGGTGAAACATATGAAATTAAACTTTGTGATTATATTTAAAGATTTAGTGGAATGCAGCCACGCATTCTTGTTCAGGCATCATCTAATTGTCTGCGGCTGCAGAGTTGAACAGTTGGAATAGAGATCACATGTCTTACAAATTCTAAAATATTTACCATCTGGCTCTTTACAGAAGAACCAGTAACTCCTACTGGACATGACTTCTATGGCTAGCTTGGACTTCCTCACAACATGGCAGCAGCACAGGTTAGTTGGATTTCTTACTAGAAGGTTCAAGGCTTTAAGAGTGAGTATTGAGGTCATGGAAGTTGCGATTTTCTTAATTTTCTCTTCATTGTTCAAGTTTTGTCAAAGAATATATGGTCATCATTAATCTCTACACTTGATCTGCGGTCTCAATTATAGAAGAAATATTGAGGGAGGTGAGGGTATTTTTTGAATTATTTTTCTTCAAGTTGGTGAACCTTTTTTCATCATTATTTCAGTTATGAAAGTGATAAAATCTCTTTGCCTTAATTTCAAACTGAAAAATGTTAATTTCATCTAACCTTGAGTTTGACAATGAGGATCAAATGTAGAAACAAAGATTTCAGAATTCTAATAAATCTCAGTGTTTTGATCTCATTTTCATGAGCTTTAAAACTTTGTTTCTGATCTTGGCATAAAATACATTTAGTATTCCTCTAAGGTGATTCTGCACTAGGATAACTGATTCCTTTTTAATGAAGAAGTTATTGGTTGCTAAATAACAATTCCTTTGATTTTTTGGTTCATGTCAACTCAAAACAAAATGGAATGTAGGGAGCTGGTGTTTCTTTCATATGTTCAGGCTGGAGAATAAGGTCTAGTATGAGTACCAGCCATAGGACTGAAAAGAAAGTTGGAAAGTCAGCTTTCTTTGACCTTTTCCCTCAAACACTTCAAAAGAAGGAAAGATCTCAAATCTCCATGGGTCAGTTGTACCAACTGATTATATGAAGGCAAAGTTCATCAATCCACACCCAGGGTGCCATCAATAGGATGCTGGCAGACTCCTTTTGGTTACTAGTCCACAGAGACTTCTAACTGGTTATCACATTGTTAAATAAGTGATTGGAAAAGATGGGTTGCAGACTTCTGAAAATCATGTTTAAAAGTGGTAAAAGTATGGATAGAGATAGTTTAGTTTTGGAGTAGAATCTTATTTTTCAAAAGTTAGCTTTTTTTGCCTCTCTTGCTACAATTAAAGTTCAGTAGATGAATTGTCTAATCACTAGCTGAAGAAGCTAATATGTGAGAGGTAATTTTGTAAGTAGGCAGATATAGAGGATTTTCTTTAAATGGAAAAATAAGAAAAAGAATGGTTTAGTAGACAAAAGAGCAATTTGGTGGCAAAACCAAAAATCAAAATGAAGTCCTCCTGGTTCCTGCTTTGATGTTTAAGTCGTAGGCTGTGTTCTCTGAGGTACTCCCATTTCCTAACCCCCTTGCACATAGAAGACATGGTGCCTGCTGTTTGACATGTCATGTCATTTAATTCACACTCCACTAGTATATGGTGATACCCCCCATCTTATATGTCTGAGGAAAACTGTGGTAAGAAAAGGTTAAAAAAAACCCCAACTTTTTGTAAGATCTTAAAACTTATTGGGAGAGGTAACACTTTTAGCAAGGAAAACTGACTTAAAAAAGAGAGTTCTATATATTATATAATGCTTTTCACTACCTAATAAAATTATATTTACATTCAAGAGCCCTCACAAGAAAAAAAAGAAATGTACAGCTTTCATTCACTCACTTGGTCATTTATTTGTCTATTTCACCAGTCTCCCTTTTGATAACAGATATTTGTTAGGCACCTTCTAGGAGACAGGCGCTGTTCCTGGCACCAGGTAGGTGCAGGTGGGCAAGACAAGCAAAGCCTTCACTTTTACTGAGCTTGTATTCAAGGGTGGAGTCAGAGGAGAAATAAGTGGCCAAATAAAAAAAAAAAATCACAGCTATTGAAAAACAATATGGAAAAAGACACATAAGTGTTGAGATGAGGTAGAGAAAGAGAGTTTGGAATCCTCTTCAGAAAGAAGGGTCGGAGAAAGGCTTTCTGAGAAGATGATAGGTCATGGTGATATAAAAATGAAAAGCACCCAATGATGGGAAGTAGAAGACAAGGCACCCTGCTTGAGTTCAGCGTATGGAATGAGATCAGGGTGAGATCAAGATACACATGGGAAAAGCATGGAATGGAAGTCATGGAGAACTAAGTGAGAAACAAACTGGGACTGGAACTTACAGAATTTAAGGGACTCTATTAAGGAGTACAGGCTTTATTTGAATTTGAACTGCAAACAGAAATTTTAAACAAATTTTATGCAAGGACGTAGCATAGATTTACTTGTGTTTTCACAAACTCTCTGCAGGGGATAAGAGAGGAAGTAGGGAGAGGTTGAGAGGCTGTACCACTCTGTCTGTCTAAACACGACAGTAGTGGAATTAGGAAGAAGCAGGGGAAATGGATAGATATTTGAGAGGCAAAATTGGGAGAACTTGCTTCTAGATTGGGCTGGGATACTTGAGAGGAGGATGGGAAATGAGGAAAAAGGGGACACAAGATGACTTGAAAGTGGTTTGAGTGACTGGGTGGGTGGGGGCTTCCCCACTAGGGTACTGAATGACAAATACTGAGGCATGAAGGCGGGTTTGGGCCAAGAGTTCAAAAGTTCAGATTTGGACCAAGTGCCTTGCTTTATGCAACAGAAAATAGGGGCACATAGGTTAGTTTTGGGCTGAGAATAGGAAATATGGATGGATATTTGAATCCATGGAGATGTGTATCCTTTCAGTTCATGGGAGGCAAGATTACCTCGGGGGAAAATGGATCACAAACTGCAGTATTTGTGAAATAGAAGCAATTGTGATCCAGCCCTTGAAAACTTTTGCTTGTCTATTCCATGCATTTACCCTGTTTATTGCTTCGTGAGGATATGTGTGAGTGAAATTGAACAGCAGTGAAAATGTAGGAGGCCGCCGAGGTAGCCCAGCTAGGAATGAAAATGTTATTCAGTTCAGTGTCATTTCTGTTTCCATCTGAGTTACTGCAGTTAGATCTATTTTAAATGAAGCATTCTTGATATAGAGTGTTGTAGGGTTGGGTTGGATACAAATTCTTGAATATGGAAACTGGGTTCAAATCTAAATTTTGTCTTTTATACTTAAAGGAAATATGGGAAATATCGTTCCTGATCTGTGTCAATTCAGTCATTTGGAATATAGTTATATCACTATGACTACTACTAGTTTGTGAAAAGGAAAAGCTTAAAAATGAAGGTTCTTAAAAATAAACGTCCCTTTGGTACTTAAATGATAATTTTAACTTATAGATTTGAGTAGACACAAGATGTTTTTCCATTTTCAGTCCAGTTTACCTGTGATGTCTTTTTTGTATTATTTAGTTTATAATTATCTGTTTAATCTAGAAAATTACAGCCTTATATATTAAATATTTAAGCACTCCATAAAAATCTAAAGTGTCAAATTTTTTGACAAGTAATAAGATATCACAAATGCTGTGCTTCTGTAAAACATGTAACTTTTTAACATTAAATTCCCCTGATACCAACAAAACTCAATGCTTGACAATCATTCAAAAGGAAACTAAGGTGATTTGAAAAGACAGGAGAAAATCTTGAAGGCTTGAATTATCTTGTACTCATCAAAAAGTTGAACATACTCACACCCATGCTCACATGTATTTGTTCATACAAATGTCACATATGATATAATATAGTTAGTTGTGCATTTGTCATTTTCCTTCCTGGACTGAGCTCTGGACAGCATGGATAATATTTGTATTCTTACTATACTCTACTTATATGATAGAAGAATATTTTCATCCTCTTGTATGTGTGTTCACATAATTATGGACTATTTTTGTCTTGTGCAAACGTAGAGTACTTTGTGGAGAAATTTCTAGATGTTACTCAAACTCATTTATGCTCCTCCTTCCGTGGTACAGACTTGTTGCTAAGTGGTAGACGCTGGAAACTATGTTGTCGCATCATCCTTCTCTTCATATCTGACTCTAACATCTGACAATGTTATTAGTTTTTGCCAACAGAAAGGCAGCAAAGTGATGTATAGCCCTTCAGGCCCAAGGCTTTAAGCACTGTGCATCTTATCCTGTATTCCTTCTCCTTCTGCCACCTCACAGACAACAGAAAGGCCAAGGGACCACACATCAGGATGCAGAAAACTTGGTCCTGAGTCACTATGTGAAGGTCAGCTGCCAATATTAGAACACCACACTGGATAGTTTTGTGAGGGAGAAATAAACTTCCACTGTGAGTCTTTATGAATTGAAGGGTCCAGTTGTTTCAGTGGGTTGTGGTAACTATACTTACCAGTGCTGAGAGTAAAAGGGCTGTCCATTGAAACCCGGCTTCATCTTTGGAAGATAATTTTGATTTTACATGCTTACTTTTTCCTACTGGCTTAAATAGAGCACAAAAAATTAATTTGTCTTTGTAAACAAGGGGAATAAATTTGCCAAACTAAACAAGTATAGCAGATAAGATTTTGTAACCTCAAGCTAGGTGCTCAAAATTATCACACCTCCTTATTTTCTATAATTCAAATTGCATCTAACCTTATTCCCCGGAAATTTATTCTCTAAGGCATGGTTGCCAAAATGTCCTGCAAAGTGGAGGTAGCACAGAAGCATCAAGGAGTGCCTTGTGCTTATTCATTCACTTCGACAATGAATTATAGTACATCTCTGCCTGTGAACTAGAGTGGTAGTCTTCATGGACTGTTTTTGTGAGAGAGACAGAAATTACCCATGTAATCATCCAAACACTGGAAAAAGTGCCATGAAGAAGATGAAAAACTCACCAGAAGAACACTGAAAGTATATTTGATCTCATCAGAGAAGCACGAGGAAGACTTCCTGGAGATAGGGACAATTGAACTCATCCTTGAAAGATCCAAAGCTAGATATATTGCTAGATAGAACAGGGAGTGGGAGCGGAAGGGATTTTAGGGCAGAGAGGACATCACATATAAAGTTTCTTACTTGAGAAAAGCATGATAAAAAGGAGAGTCGGGGCCAATGCTAGAGGACTGGGATACCAGAGTCTAAGGGACAATGAAAGTTGGGGCTTCAGAAAGAGGTGGACATCAGTGCTGAGCTTTGAGGCCTTCTTACACATTTTCCTTTTAATCCTAAATTTGATGGAACTTGTGTGCACAAGATATGATTTCGCTTATAAAAGCATGGAGAATGAATTAGAAAGTGAGACGTATTAGCTGAATCAAATATAGTTAAACCTGTTGAGAGGCCATTTTAGAAATTTAAGACATATTAGATGTTGAAAGTGGTACAAATGGAGAGAAATTGATAAATTTGAGCTGTATTTAGGAAGTAACTGAGAGACAAATTAAATGAAGTAAGTTTAAGAGTGATATAATTGATGGAGAGTTGTAATAGTTACAAGGCATCCTGATTCTAAGGTGAGAGAGGCTCTATTTTGTCAGCTCAGGAACTTACTCAAGACTGCATCTAAAGGCAGCTGTAAGTAGCATTTACATGCTAAAGATTTAGACAAATTACAGTAGAAAGTGAATCTTTTAAATGTATCTTAGTTATTGGCCAAAGCAATATGTAATGACTTTGAAATGCCAAGAGCATGGTTGTTGAGATTTGCAATACACTGAAGTTTTAGGAATATATTATGTCAAATTTATACATCTTCACTTGTGTTTAGCTCTTGCTCTATTTAATTTAGTGGTATTTATTTTCCGGGGGTCCAATCCATAACTCATCTATTCCTGTTTATTTTGTGACTCTGTATTTGAAATTTTTCAGTTTGCTATTAACTTTTGCAAGGAGTTTTTATTCTATGCACACATAAAATAAATTACATTGTTTTCATGCCACTGGGCTGCTGTGTTAGTGCATTTTAATGCAATTAAGACACAGATTTTATAAAATATACAGTAATATGATTTGGTTTGCAAACAGAAGGGTTCAGCAAAATTTTGCTTCCATTCAAGAAGGTGGATCTGCATTGGGTGACGAACACTACTGCTGAGTCTTTATGTTCCTATAATGTGTTATTGCTTCATAAGAATGTGCGTCAGTGTTTGTAATTGCTACTATTGATTCAATCATTTTTTACTGGGTAAAAATTTCTCCAACTATTACCTTTTCCTTGAACTACAAGCACAAACTTTTCCACTGTCCTGCAAGCCTTTACTCTTGCCAACTCTCAAAATGTTGAAGATCCTTCAGCCTCATGTGAAAGTCTTATCATCCATTCATCATTTAACAGATGTACAGTAATTGTTCTAAATACTACTTAGACCTTATGGTCTGCTATTTAGAAGACAGGCTTATGGTCCACAAGGGAAGTGTATATTTGTAAACAAATATCCCTGAATTTTGGGAATAGAACAAGGTCCAGAGGTAGACAATGACATGAGGGATGTCTTTTTTCTAAAATTCAGATCTGACTAAAGATATAAATTGATCAGTCATCATGAAGATCACTCAGAGAGGAAAAGGTGGGCTCAGGATTGAGTTTCCTATGTATCTTAGTAGTACATTAAGTCAGGTAGAGGAAGAGGACCCAGCGTGGTAGCTGCTGAGGAAATGCCAATGAATGTCAAGAAAAATTTGAAGATGATATTTTGGAATCCAACAATAGATAATGATTAAAGAAGGAAAGTCTACCTGTATTTAATGCTTTGAGGAGTCCCTTGAGGACAGAGGAATAGTGATGGTATGTGGCTGGCAATGTGGAGAACGCTGGCAAGGAGATTCAAGACTAATGCTTATGATGTTTCAATAGGTCCCCATGGCTCTGGGTATTGAGATAAATCCTTAGAATCTGCCAGCCCTGGCAAGCTTTGGCTATCATTTTCCTCTCTAGCCTCACCATTTTTCAGGGTTTGCCTTTCTTTACACCAGCCACACATATCTCATTCCATTCCTTGGACACTCCTCTTTGAAATATATTGTTATATGCTTCCATTTTTCGTCATGCCATTTAATGAGCATCGTTTTTTCAGGTCTGCCTCTGGTGCTTTTCATTCTAGGCAAACTTGTCCACCTCAGGACTTGACTGATACCTTATTATATCCTTAAATCAGAGCATCAAGTACTTCCCATATGCTAAACTTGTCCATGATGATTAGATTCATGATTATGGTGCCCACTAAAGTATAGAAAGGGCATGGAGAATATTTATTTTTACTCACTAGTTTTTATTTGTGTCAGGAAAAAAATGACTTTGTTATATAAGGAGCTTATTCTGTATTTATTGAAGGAAGGAAGGAAAGAAGGAAGGAAAATGGAGAACAAAGGAAAGTTTAACATCTGCTTCTACAGTTAACCTCATGTAGTCTGGTTGTCTTTATATAATCTTTACGTAACTTAAAAATCTACACAATGTAAGGCAGTCAAGTATAATTATTTTAAAATTTTGTTGATCAAACTTTAAGATTGTTTTAGATACACACTGGGTTAATGACTCAAAAATTATCTCTATATTTCCTATATATAAAATCTATTGTTATATCTTGGCTTTTTCCTAGCCTCTGTTCTTACGAATTACCCTCTTATGAGCTGTGATCAAAATATATGGTGATGTTCAAACAAAAAAATTTCATTACAGTAAAAGGCATAGTACTAATAACCCTGAAAATACTCCTCCTTACTTTGAACACACTTATCCCACTGTTCTTGCCACTTTCTGAAGCTGTTTTGGAAGTCCTCTTTCATATGATTATGAGATGTGATAAAAAATATAGTGAATGCTATGGTGCTGCTGAGTGCCATCCAATGGAAAGGCAGGCTTGTAAAAACATTATAGTGTTGGGTGGGGGGTTTAGCTCAGTGGTGCTGCTGCTTGCCTCTCAAGCAGAAGGTCCTGAGTTCAATCCCCGGTACCAAAAAAAAGAAAAAGAAAAACATTATAGTGTGTCCTTATCCACCTCATTCAATAGTTCTGGCATAATGTAACTTTGAATCTTCCCCAAATTCAAAATAACCGTAAAAACGTATCCATTTTAAATCAATTTAGGGCCTGGAGGTAGCTACACCAGCCCAACTAAAGACACAAAAGAGGACTCAAGAACTGCTTCAGAAAGTGGCAACAGAACCAACGGTTTAGCTTAGTGGTGCCAGCGCCTGCCTGGTAAGCACAAGGCTCTGAATTCAATCCTTGGTTCCGCAAAAAAAACCAAACAAACAAGAAAGGAAGTGGCAAGAATGATATGACAAGTGGAGCAAGGAGCTAGGAGCTAGGAGCAGTATTCTGAGGGGAATTAATTAATGTCAGTGTACTTTTATATAATACGTTTTAAAATATTTAAACATTGGTAATATTTTTCAGTCACACTGTGTATCAGTGTGATTGTGATTACTAATTCTCTCTTGGAATTAGTAATAGTGGATACCATAAGTATGTTACAAATACTTCTATTTTCTTCTTTTCCTGCTACTGGAGATTGAACACAGAACCTTGAGGTCTACTACTGAACTGTGTCTTCAACCATTTTTATTTTATCTTGAGAGAGGGTCATGCCAAGTTGCCCACTCTGGACCAATACTCCTATTTTATGTTAGAGTTTTCCACTTCAGCATGCTGGGGGTGGGCACATGGCAGGCCCAGGTGCAATAAAGTAAAGAGATAGTAAAGGAATTTTCCTACGATGGTGCACACCTGTAATCCCAGCACTTTGGGAGGCTGAAGAATGAAGATCACAAGTTTGAGCCCTGCCTTGGCAAGTTAGTGACTTAGCAAGAACTGTTCAAGATAAAAAATAAAAACATAGATGATCGGGGGATATAACTCAGTGAAAAGTTGCTGGGTATAATCCCCAGTCATAGAGAAAGAGAGAGAGAGAGAGGGAGAAAGAGAGAGAGAGAGAGGGAGTGAGAGAGAGAGAGAGAGAGAGAGAGAGAGGAAGGGAGAGAGAGAGAGAGAATTTCCCCACAACGTCTAGTCTGGGTCCCAGTGATAACAATGCTTTGGATTGCCATTGTTTCCATTTCTGACCATCACAATTCATCCATCGTTGTCTTCATACATCAAGATCTGTCTTCGTATACCTTTATAATGTATAGCATGGCTTTTGCTATGTAAAACTGTGTTATTTCCAATAGACACTAAATTCAGGTTTAACAAATTAAAGTAAGACATATAAGAACTGATTTATTGCTAATTAATCTCTCTACTCACCTGCTTGAAATGGAATAGAATCGCTCAGCTTCTTGCCTTTTTTTTTGTTTGGTACAGGGGATCTAACTCGGGTCCTTGCACTTGTGAGGCAGGCAGCAGAACCACTGAGCTAAATCCCCGGCCCTCTTGCCATTTTTTTTTTAAAGCCACAACTTGCAAAGCCCTTTTCTGATGTATCTTTAAGGCCGCTAAACCCACATTTTTTTTTTTTTTTTTTTGGTACCGGGGATCGAACTTGGGTCCTTGCGCTTGTGCAGCAGGCAAACATTTTTGTAGAGTATATTTTACACATCTTTCTCCCTTCTGAAATATTGCATGTCATGCCCTTTCCTCCTGGCCTCTAGTTTTGTCAAATATCCTCTCATAATAAGAGGCAAACAAAACACAGTACTTAGTAAATACATTCAAAGATAATTCCTGAAGAGTTTTCCAGTGTATATTAACTTCAAAAATAGGCTGAGGGCCGGGGATTTAGCTCAGTGGTTTCATCGTCTGCTGTGCAAGCTCAAGGACCTGAGTTCCATCCCTGGTACCAAAACAAAACCAAACCAAAAGAATAGGCTGAGTATGCAAATCCACACCCTCTGACATCCACTTTTCATTAGGTCTACTTACATGAAAATCAGTGCTGTCTTTCACAGCTATCTTATTTAAAATTCTTTGAAAAAGATCATTTTTACCTTATTTGTAATGGCCTGTCTTCTAGAGATAGCAATTTAAAAAATATATAAAACAGATTAGGGAAAGAGATGAGAAGAAAGAAAACAGTAAGTTAAGAAAGTAAGATGAAATTTGGAGAATTGAGTTTGAATCATAACTTGTTTATTTCCTATCATCCGTGAGACCTGAAAACCCATCTAACCTTTCTCTGAACAGCATAGGTAAAATGGAGAATAATAACATTATGTTCAAAAGTATTATTGAAATTACATAATGCATATATATAGTGCCAAGCACTACTCTTGAAGATGCTGAGTCCCAGCAATGACAATAATGATCAACGTAAAAAAGCAATCATAAAATCTTATTAAAATGCTATTACCCAGAACTTAAGCTTTGACAGTATTTCTATTTTCACAAAAGCAGATGTAAATTTGACTGTAGTTCCTACCAGTCAAAGTAAGAGTAAAACAAAAAAGTTTGTAAGTACAAAACAAAATTTATTTATACAATTACAAGAACTCTGTAATAATTCCTAACGTGGAACCGCAGAATTACTCCACAGGCTTTGTCTGCCTATGAAGCATTATTTACAGTTCAGATAATAAGTTGTACATGTGTGTACTTTTGTTTGTAAGTGCATATATATAGTGTGATAATGACATCAATTCATTTAATTGTAATGCTGAATTCATAGTAATTTTTTCACCAGAAAGCACCTTCCTAATTGATGGACTTAGTAAGAACATCATTAGAGCCCAAAGAGTATTTCATATTAATTTCTGATTTATCCAAAAGGTTGGGAAACTATTGTGACAGAAAAAAGGCTAACTTTAGCTCCTCATCAATAGTGTGGAGGATGTCCTGTGTCATCGAAGCATTAATTTTTGGAAACAAGATTTGCTGCGGTAGAAATAATATTCTGGCTCTATTCCTAGTCTCACAAGGATATCTGCAAAAGATTCAGGGGAAACTGTTAAGCCCTCTGTGGTGCTTTGCATAGGAAATGAGTTTAACTTCTGAAGCTGTCTGTTACAGAGCTTTAAACACCCTATTGTCAATGACTCTTGTAACCTCAAATAACTAGATAGGAAATTTATTCCTTCACTTGGTCATTTTAATAAATCTAATTCAGATTTTCATGAATATAGTTACTGTATCATCTTGCCAGTCCCCATTTTGTTATATACCTATGCTGAATCTGTTTTATCATTTCCTAGGTAAGAAAATGCTTAATTATTTTAAGGGATAATGTAGTAGTTTAAAACACATAGTGGATACTATAAAGAAATATTATTTGGATAGCTTAAAAACATCTCCTTGAGGGAAAAAAGTCTTTTAAAAGATCTACTAACTTGGTGTAATTACTTGAATTAAGGAAGTAAGATACTATTGCCGTAAATTTAAACTTTTTTTTTTAACTTCCTGCAAAGAGGTTCCTTTACAGTACTTTTGGAGAAGTTAGTAAAACCGAATCTGACATCATCACCTAGCAGTTCATGTAGCTAGCAAGTGGTTTGTTCTTAGGGTAGCAGAGGAGGAAATCGCTCCCCTTCTGATAAGGCAACGGTGAAGAGTATGAATTCATTTATTTTATTTTTGATTCAGTTTTGCAGAGAAAAACTTTCAGGGAGATAACCAGTATTTTGCCTTTTAGGAGGACGCATGCTGTTTCTTGGGGATTCAGCTGATTTCCAGATATGACCATGTATTTGTGGTTTAAACTTTTGGCATTTGGCTTTGCCGTCCTGGATACAGATATATTTGTTACAGGTAAGAACAAGAATATTAATTTTCCCTTAATTTTTTCCCTTTGGAGTGACATCGGTTTAAAGTAGACATTAGGAATGTGTTGTGTGCTGGTAACTGGAAGTGATAAGGCAGCCGTAAAATGGTCAGTGTTGTCCTGCAGGGAGACACAGCTCATTGTGCGACAGAATACTTTGTTTCGGTTTGAAAATGCATTGAAAGAAAAAAAAAATCACAATTTAAAAGAAAAACATTGTCTGTATCTTTATTTACAAACTATTCAAGGATATTACAAACGCGACATTATTACTTCACCCCCAAATGACATGAAAGATGGCTTATGAAAGTCTCAGAAGTTGTTTAATGGCTAAATGAGTTTTTATGCTTTTAACAAGAACAAAATAATCCTACATAACAATCACGAGATGGCTTTGGTTGCATGTAAGGCCCTCCCTCTTTGGGCCAGGAGTTCATTTCTTCAAATTTTTGATTGCTATTAAAATATTTTACTAAATACTTGGCATATAACAGTTAAAATATACTTAAGTGTTTAATAAAATATTAACTTTCTGCCTATTCTTATCAGAGAATGTACTTTTAATCAAGTTTTAGTTCTCTTGTAGTTTTAGTGAATATTTGGTATGGAAATTCTGATGTGGCCGCCACCCTTCCTGGGTGATGGGTAATTATCAGACAGAAATATTTAAATTCTTAAGACTCATGCAAATGCTGTGTTCTACAAGAAGATGTAACAAGTTCGGTCTCCTATCTCTTTAAGTTTGAGATCTGTATATCCTTGTGATATATTTATTAGCTGTTTCTTGAATAGTTTCAGTTTGGGTCATAATTATGGTTGATTATTAAATGTAACTATTAAAATAGACACAGTGTTTCCTTATGATGGTGAATCCAAAACCTGTATTTTTATTTATTAAAAGGACATTGAAAATGGAATCTCTGTAGGCATTCCCAAATTTTTTAAGAAGTTTCTGAAAGGCAAGGCAGTAGGTACCTCTTGAGTATGTTACACTGTCAGACTATATTTGAGGAAATATTTGAGAGTAGAAAGAAGAACATTAGAAGTGTAAGATTTTGGTCATGGTGGTTTTGTTTTGTTTTTTACTGTAATGGTGGATTTTTGAAAGTCTATATAGGTACAGAATTTTTATAATGCTAAAAATTTTCATCAAATTGCTATCCCTGTATTTTTATCAAAATTAAAGGGAAATTATAAATAATTTTAATAAGGTGATAATGTGTATTATCATAAATTAGAGAAAATTTCCTTTAAAAATTCTCTCTCAGGTAATGTATTTTAAAATGAACACAAATAAATATTAAAATTTTTATAAGCAACAGAGCAAATCACTATAAAATTTTCATATCATTTATTAATTTTGTTTGTTTGCTTGTTTATTTATTTTTGGTTTTTTGAGACAGGGTCTCACTTTGTATTTCAGGCTGGCCCTGTATTAAATTTTTTTAACCATATGAAAAAAATCTGTGAATTCATGATCAAAATAAAAATATAGTAGGATCTAAAAACCTTTAAATCAATATTGCTGAATAACATGTACTATAAATAAGTAGATAGATTATATGGATTTATTTTAAAGATCATTTACCTTAATTATTCACATTAACATTGATAACAAAGATATTTCTAAAAGGCACTAACAGTCTTCTTGAATATATGCTTATGTTTTGAAAAATATATACACTAATATAGTCATTTGTATCTGTAAATGTTGTTTAGCATACTTTTGATTACCAAAAGACATTTTGTGATTCGATGTATAATTTGGAAAGTTATAAATCTTTCAAATTATACATTTTTAATACATGAATTGAATCCTGTGTTTTCTATTTACATGTTAAAATGAATTTAGTGTTGTCAAGAAATAAACTTTAGAGGAGCAAATTTAGTGTATGCTTTAAAAGGATAAAGAAATAGAGGCAAGTGTAAAAGAGGTATCCATGGGTGAATATGCACACAACTCAGATTTTTTTTTAGTTTCTAAAATTCAGGTCTGGACAAGGCCAAAATTAAGCTTTTACTAGAGCAATAACAATCATGGACTCAGTTTTGCACAAAAGTTCCTAATCTTCTTGTGCTACTTGGCCTAGCTATGCCCAATGGAAACTAAAATTTTGTCTAAAATTTCTCAATAATTCTAAGGGACAACAGTGGTTTCCAGAGTGAAGGAAGGGGTGAGCATTTTCTGTCTTTTCTAAAGATGTAATACTAGCCAAATCTCCCACTTCATAGGATAACAGTTAAAAGCATTGTGAATTATTCCATTTGAAGTATGCTATGACTTATGTTATGAGTCATAACAGTTAAGACTCACTTCCTGGACATAATTCTTCATTTTTCCATCTACATTGAAAAAAATTCTTGCTACAACATGTACCATACCTTATACATCACGGAGATTCAATGCAAAGTATTATTGAATTTGATAAGCAGTCTTATTAAGTGCTACATACAATTTTAAAGATTCTTGGATGTGATTATGGTTACTTATTGATTTTTAAAAAGCATTTTCCTATTAAAAACTTTTCTGTGACCTTTATCATGACTAGAATTGGAAATTCATTTAGTTAGGGGAAAGATAAGGTGGAGACAGAGGTCTGTATTTCTTTTTCCTTTCCAGCTCTACATAATTAAGCAGGGCAGAGGAGTTCACTTGAGCTAGGTACCTTTTCTATTCTATTTGATAGCTTTTCATTAATGATAAACAGCTAGTGTAGGAATACAGATATTTCTACATTGTTCATATACATACCTACATATAGGTGTACACATATATAAGCTTTATATGACTGATCTGTATGTGTTCATTATTATCTTCCTGTGTTTCTGTTATCATTCACTTCTCTGCTGGTTCTCCAAATTTATCTACGCTTTAAATATTGGGGTTCTAGGAACGTCTATCCTTGGCCAGGTTTCTTCATTTGTTTTTATAGTCTAGGTCAGTGATGGCAAACCTTTTAGAGCTTTCAATGATACAAACAGGCTGATGTGACATGCGTGCCATAGGTTCGCCACCACTGGTCTAGGTTGATTAGCATTACCTTCGATCTGTTGATGCTCTGAATTCTTCATCTCCAGATGAATCCCTCAGAAATGCGAAATCTATCTATAGACCTAAATTCAAACATTTACATGTGTCTCAATTCCTGAAATTTTGTTCTTTGTAAATATATTTTTTGTGGTACTAAGGACTGAACCCAGGGATCTTTATCACTGAGCTACATCCCTTAAAATTTTTATTACTTGGAGACAGGCCAAGTGAGCCTTTGCTTTATCCTCCTCTGTACCTAAAATTATAGGCATATGCCATTGCATCCAGCCCCGAAATTTAGCTTTCTAAATTTTTTAAAAATTAATTTTATTGGTACATTTTTTACATACATAATGATCACATTCACCATAGGGAATTTGTACCTGTACATAATAGAGCTTAATTATTTTTTTCCATTCCCCTCCCTTCCTTTCAATCCTTCTTGCCTTCCTCAATTCCAAAACTTTGTTTCTATTGCTTTCCTTTCATTATTTTTTATTTTTTTATCTCTGTTCGCTTCCTTTCTTTCCCCCTCCCCCCTCCCTTGTTTCCCTCCCCATTTGAACATTTTCTTCCTACTTCTCAATATCTGTCCTCTATTTTGGTCCTTATTTACCCTTTGAGTTTCTCACACAAGAGAAACAATGTGATATTTAAACATATATGTCTGATTTATTTCACTTAAAATTATGTTCTCAAGGTACATCCATTTACCTAAAAATCTCTCAAGTTTATCCTTCTTTATGGCAGAGTAGTATGTGCTTTGTCTTTTATATGTCCTGTACCTGATTTCTTACCAGACATTGAATAAATAGGCTTTTGATAAAACTGCAGATTATAACCATAAAAAGAAATAGGAGAAAATCTGAGGGCGAGAGAGACAGAGACAGAGACAGAGAGAGAAAGTGATAGAGACGGAGGCCAGAAAGAGAATAGAGCAAAAATTAGCATGAGACAGAGGAGAGAGTGGAGAGTGTAGAAAATTTCATCAAAATTAGATAAACTAATTTTGGATGTAGATGAAAACAGAGTTTTTACTTTCTGTTTTTCTTTCATCTCCTCATTTTGCTTTTTGTCTGGAAAGATTTTCTTTACTTTTAAAAATCCATCATTTGAGAATGCTGTTTCTAAATGTTCCTTGCTCTTTGGACGCTTTTGCCAGTGTCACTAGTGTTTAGATACAGTGAGAAGCTCAGAGCGGAGGGGGAAGCTCTCATCTAGAGGAGGAAGCGCAGAAGGAGTCAGGGCCAGGCCTTACAAGTGGTGACGTGGTTTCTGATTCTCATGTACGGAATCATTTGGGGGAGTTAAAGGAAGACAGTGGACATACAGGGGGTTTGCAGAGAGTGTGGGAAGCATTTTTTACTAGGCAGTGTGATAAAGGACTTTGTCACATGAAGAGCAGAGGCTCACAGTGAGGTTTTTTCATTCATTTTGTTGGTGAACACATAGTGTTAATGAAGGCAAAGTTTCACGTTCAGAATATGTGTGTGTAACTCAGTGTGGGGCCGAAAAATTATTCATCACCCAAGACATTTGGGTTTTTGCAGTCATCATCAGATGTTAAAATTATTTATGTGTAAAAATTTGGAGTAGAAATCTAACTCCAGATAAAGTTAAATTCAATTTAGTCTAAATATTTCTGTCAGTATTCATCAACCAGCCCTATTTCAATTGTCTGTTACCAATGGATCAGTGCTATGACTTTTGCATATGTGAAGATGGCACTTTAGGGAATGATAGAGGAGGAGAAAACATTGCAGGGTATTCATTTGATAACATGATATGATGTCTATTTCTACATAATATCCAATGTACAGAGGTGAAAATAATACTAATCATTGAATTTTACTTTCTATTCTACATGGCCCTAATCGATACTTAAATTAGAAAATTTCTAATATTATATAAAAACTTTAATCTATATTTCTGTCTATATGTCAAAAAAGTCTAAGTAATTACTGTTACAAACAGATAAATGGGTGTGCAGGAATCACAAAAAGGTAAAATCGAGAAGGAATAAAGAAAGACATAGAACCTTTCTGCTTTGTTCCCCAGGACAAGTGTAAATATGTTAGAGTCAATGTTAACAAAATAAATAAGTATCTTCTATGTCCAGTCATATTACATACATTTGATTCACTTTTACAAAGATAACCAGCAAGATTTTCAGTGTTTTTATTAGATTTTTTTCATACAGCCCAAGCTCCAACAAATGTTAGCATATTCTCTAACGCTGAACCCTTTATGTTTAAAACATTCCTTTCCTGCTGAACATGAGACAAGTGTCTGAACTGAAAGAGCTACTTTATTGAAAACTCAACTTCTTTGTGTTTGTGCTAAAATTATTAATTATAATGCAGTGATAGTCAAGTTAAAATGATCACCATTTATATATTTAAAAAATTATTCCCCACTAGATTTTAAGCAACTGGAAGAAAATCATCAGTCCTCCAAAACACTGATGTCCTAATGCTGGATAGAAGGCAAGAGAGGAAGCTAACTCCATATCGCACTCATATGTATTAAGTTGTGAATATCTGGTAGAGGAAATTTAATGGAAATCACTAATTTTCTTTCACAAAAAATTTATGTGCATTTTTAACTTTAAAAGCTTGGTTCTCTGATATATAAGAAAATAGTTCAGAGAAACCTATATAAATAAAAATGATGCTTAGCAATATTATCAAAGGGTTGATACAGCAGTGAAGTATGGTCGCTGTATCTTACATATTTCCACTTAAGGCGGGGTCTGTTCCGCTTTGGGGAATACCATGGCATTTGGACTAAGAAATATTTTGGAAATCTAACTCTATGAATTAGACAACATTGATTCAGAGAATGTAAAAATTATTCATAGTTTCCTTATCTGTAAACTGTTATGAGCATTAAAAGCAGTATTTGTGAAAATACTTTGAAAACTATGAGATACTTTATAAAGTTTTGTATTTTATTCATGTGATCCCATGAAATCACAATCTGCATTTTTTTTTGTTAGGTTTTGTTTTTTGGTACCAGGGTGGTCGAACTCTGGACCTTGTGCTTGAGAGGCAGGCAGTGGCACCACTGAGCTAAATCCCTGGCCCTGCATTTTTTAACATTGATTCCAAATCCTATATCTTCTTTCAGACACCATGACAGGATAAAGAAATATTTTATGCTTCTGTGGCAGAGGAATGAACCCTCATAGATCTTTGATTTCTCTTTAATTTTGCATCCCCTATTTCAGGGATTTTTTGAGACTGCTATGAATTCTATTTTCTAGTTTGTAAATTTATCATTTACAATGAGTTGTAAATCTACAGCTTATAGCTAGGGATGCTCATCATTTCTTATTGGAACAGTGGCCTGAAGTCTTTTTTCCTCCAGTCCTTACTGTCCCCATATTTGTGATTACCAGGATAATCTCTGTAAGAGACAAAATTAATCTTTGAATATCTCTCCGTTAAGGATCCCTATGGGTGTAGAATATTCTGAGCCTAGCCTGTGGTTTTGGTACTAAGGATATTTTGACTCAACTTTTATAAAAATAAATACTTCATTAGAATATACCAACACTTAATGAACTTTCCTTGAGTTGCAGAAAAAAGTCTCCATTAAGCCAACTAAATTCCCTGGATATTTATAAGGTATATAGACTTACAAAATACAATTGCTAATTTTTCAATTTTTAAAAAATTTTACCGAGCCAATTTTTATTTAATTTTTATACTTACCAGTACTATTAGATGGATCAGTTTTATGGACATCAAATTATACTGATAATAGTTTGTGCCTCTGGGAATTTTATTTTGTGGTTATTAGTTTTCTAAGTGTAATTTTACTTATCAAACAATAAAGACCTAAATTTTTAAGTCTCTTATTCTTCTATTTAGCCAGAAACATTCCCTGTGTGTTCTTTTAGCTACTACTCATATTAATTTATTTTTGCATTCTAATGTTGCATAAAAATAACAATCTAATTTTTCACTTTTGTCAAATTTATATCGGGCAGTTTAACCATTTGAAAGTTTCTGTTGTGTTGATATTTTTATCAGTAAACATTTATTTTGAGATTAAATTCTCTTTCAGCTGGATTCATTTTGGGATTCTAAAACAGAGTTTTGATTATTTCTTAAGTAGCCAGTGGGGATTTTAGAAACACTTGTTGGAGTTCTCCTCTATAATCTGGAATTATTATGTGTAATTCTTCTATGTCTGTGCATTTGTATGGTATTCTAATTAGCTTCTGTACCTGTAGCACCTTATTCATTATTGGAACAAAGAGAAAGATCAGTGTAAAAGTTTAAGATGCTACCAGTGTTAAGTGGGGGGAGGGAAAGTCAAATCACCCTAAGTGGTCTCTGTATTAGTAAAAATAAAAGCAATTAGCACTGCCCACACAGTTCTAATTGAGTTCCTCTAAATTTCTTCAGCTTTTTCTGCAACCACTTTGTAACATATACTATATACTGTCGTCACATATTTTCCTAAAATTTTAATATTTTCCTGGTTCCAAAGGGCTAGCCATGCTGTTTTTTTCTTCTCAACATCTTTTCTTTTTTTCAGTTGAGCAAATTATAACTACTTTTCAAAATTTAGTTCAAAGTGACATCCCTCCCCCCTCCATACCCACTACATCCCCTGCTCTTCCACGCCCGCCGTTCACACCTGGAGAGCTCTCTCGGCGGGTGCGGTGACCCTGTTAAGAGCCTGCGGAGTGCTCTCTGCTTGGTTCTCACAGTAGCTGGTGCTCTCCTGTAGTTCAGCCCAGGTTTCTGCTTATTAACCAGGGTCTGAGGTCCTTGATACCTGTTTGCAGAGTGAATGGATGGCTTGTGAATACATCCAAACCCTGTTTGTACAGAGCACTTAATTCCTATATATAATTTTAATTCTGTCTTATTGTTGTTATTTAGATAAATTACTCAAGATGAAATTTCCTATATGATAGAAAATTTGGAAAATTTCAGGAAATTGAAGAGGAGATCATGTATAGCCTTTACTGTTTTATTATTTTTTCTCTTTTGATCATTTTATGTGTAAAATTATGTATCTTAATTTTTTCCTAAGTAAATTGTGACTACTGTAGACAATTTGAGAACTACAGAAATAAGTAGGCAAGTAAAAGCTTCACAGATTACCTTTCGCCAAGTTAACTAAATCTGCTCAATTACTTTAATTCATCTGATGAACAACTATTCACTGAGTGCTTTGCTTGTACTGTGTTTGGGGATACATATCCCATCTCTGTCTTCAGGAAGTCTGTATCTCTTTGTGGCAGTAGTTGCTTGCAAACACGATTTTAAATCTTTCAAGATCTCCATCAGCATCCCAAAGCTTCCTCTTTAAAGTAATAATGTACCTTTTGCAGATAATTTTTAATGTTTATAATGTTTTATAACTAGGAATTTTTTTTAAAAACCACTACTTCAAAATCTTCCCGTAATATACTAAGCAAATGCTCTATTCTGGTTAAGACTGCCTAAAGCTCCAGGCTTGAGATCAAGTAGATTTTCTGTGAAGACTTTTCAGTTATAGAAGTTCTGGAGCTACCATTGAGTTATGTAGATTATTAAAAACTAAAACATATGGGTGGGAGATGTGAAAAGGGACAATAGCCTTAATCTGTTTAGCTTGCTTGTTTTGTGATTTATTCTGAAAATGAAATATTTATTTGGAGAGGAAAATGCAAACATCTGTACATATCACATAAAGAATGTCTTGTTTCTTTTGGTGGCCTTTCAGAGCAATTTTGCAGTCATCAGCTAATAACTTGTTTGGGCTTGGGTGAGGTGAGAGCTTGTATTTTAACCAGGGACGCTCTGATTCTAAGTCTATTGTTTTTCTACTGAGTTAATCCACACTTGTTAATGTTCAGCTTGACAGTTGGGTAATTGCAGATGTGACTATGAAGCTGAGCAAAAGAAGATCAGTTTCTCAGACATTGTTAGTGTGAAATATGCATTTAAGTCCCATCCACCTGATTTAGCTACTTACATGAACCATTGTGCACTGAGCCGCTTCCATCTTTGGCAAGACCCAGTTCACTGGAGATTGTCTCTTATAAGAAACAAAGAGACATCATTGATTAATTTGTCTTCATCATGAGTGCCAACACCACACAAATCATGAAAAAGGGATTTGTTATAATCATCTTGAGAAGGAGGTCAACAAAGCACAAGACTGCTCTCTCTTGAGGTGAGTGATATACTACGGAGAGGATGGATTTCCCCCCACTTTATAGTTTTTGGTATTATATGAAGTGAAAGCCATTGAATAATGCACTAAGGTATCTAAACTTTTTGTTTTTTGTACAAGGGAAGTAACTTGACCTTTGTTAAACACTTTGCTCATGGAAAACACATACAGTTCTCCTCCTACTCCACCAAGTATAGACAACAGATAATCTTTACATAGTCATCCAAGAGGCATATTAAATGAATCAGTTCAAGCCTTCTTACATTTTTCTATTCCAGAGATAAATTGGTTTCAATGTCAGGGAAGGTAAAAAAAGAAATACTGTATCTTGATTGTTTTCTCCGTATGATAAATATGGACTGCCAGCCAGATAATTTAGGATAAATATTCTATTTTGTCTTGAATTTCCAAATATGCTTTTGGTTTCCAAAATCAGATTTTAACTTATGCCTAATAATCCCTAGGTATTTCTACTTTTCAATGATCCATGTGTTTGTGTTCTGAATTTACTTGTTGATACTTTAGATATGATCAGAACATGTAATGACTGAAAAACTAAGTGAAAAACAAGGTAAGTTCAGCGTTTAGATGTGAGATGAGGTGATCTGAGGGAAGCAGACAGGCAAAAGGAAAGGGCAGGGAACTGCTGAAAGTCATGTCGATGAGAACAGCAATGTTGGACTCAGAAGTTCTACTTTTAAAATACTTAAGAATTCAGGGTTTGAAATCTCAACTAGATTCTACTCAGAGCCTGTTTGTTATGAAACAGCAGGGAGATTACCTTCCAAAGCCTCAGTTATCCCAGTGGTAAAATGGCAATACTGACAAGAAATATTAAATCAGAAGATTGGTTTACTGACTCTAACAACAGTTGTTGTTAAACCCTTACTGTGTGACAGGAGCTTTACTAAATGCTGGGACAATGGTAAAACAGAGAAGTTACCCACTTTCATGAAATTTGTATCATAGCAAGAAGAGATAGCAAATGAGATAGCAAATTCGTAATTGAGATGATTTTAGATGATGTGTTGTAAAGAAAATTAAACAGGGTGATATGATAGAGGCCAGACAGATCCAAGGTGAATGATCCTCTAGGCAGAGTAGTCACTGAGTGCCTCTGAGCCACGTGCTTCCTGACAAAACCATGAAGATTCACGTGAAGAGAAACTGGCAGATGCAAAGTTCCTGTGGTGAAAAAATTGGTGGCCTCAAGGTACAGGAAGTTCAGGCCCTTATAGCATGGGGCATAGAGACTGAAAATTCAGTCTAAGAGGCTAGAAAGATAAGCAGGATACACATATACAGGGCCTTGTTGGAAATGGAAATAATCTGGATTTTACACTGAGTGTGATGAGATGAAGCCACTTGGAATCTCTCTCTCTCTCTCTCTCTCTCTCTCTCTCTCTCTCTCTCTCTCTCTCTCCCTCTCTCTCTCTGTATGTGTGTTTTACTGGGGATTGAACCTAGGGCCTCAATACTGAGCTAGTACTTTTTATTTTTTGAGACAGAGCCTTGCTCTGTTGGTAGATTGCCCAGAGTGGGATAGAACTTGTACTCCTCCTCCTCAGTATCCTGTAGTGGTGGGATTGCAGGTGTGGGCTACTGCTCTCTGTTGGAATTTTTTTGGGGAGTACCAAGGATCAAACTCAGGAGCTCATGCTTGCCAGGCAGGTGCTATGCCACTGAACTAAATCCCCAGCCCTCTCTGCTGAATTTTAAAGAAGAGAATCACTTAATCATATTTCCATGTTAGAGAGACTTCTGTGGCTGCTATAAAGAGAAAAGATTTGGTGTAAATCAATGCATGGAGCCAGATGAAACTGTGGAAGGGAGAAAAAGGATAGCAAATGTACTAAGTGTTGGAAGTGGAGGTGGAAAACAAGAAATTTATATAGAATCAGGAAAAATTGCTGTGTGAAAGGAACAAAGACATAACCAAGAATGAATTACACCCCATCCTCCTGCCCAAGAATTACTGGAATGAGAAGGAGCTAAGAGTAAGCCATCAAAGATTCTGCTTGGCCTTGAGTTCTCATTATACATCCAAGCAGAAATGTGAAGAAATTAATTTGAGATAAGTGTGTGGGCCCATTACATAGCTTCAACTGGAGACATAACTTTTGGAGCTCTTGTTAGCAGATGGAGTTTAAAGCTAGAGGACTAAATGTGGCAGTGTGAGGAAATTTAGATCTAGAAGAACAAAGGATCTAATTCTGAACCCTCTGGGGACACTTCATATTTAAAGGGGTTGAGGGGAGGAGCTAGGAAAACAAAATGAGAAGGGACAGACAGTGAAGAAAAGCAGGAAAAATTCTGCTTTGGTTGTTGAAAAAGTTGATGAACATAAAAGGTTTAGCACACCTGTGCCATATAGAGGGACTATGATGAGTTCCTCATAAAAAGTGCACATTTATGTGTTTTCTTGAAAGGTTGAACAGTGATTATTAGCATTCTAACTATTGACAAATATTCTTATTTAACTCTGATATTGACAGGAAAGTGATTACAAAAGAATTTATAATAATGATTGGAAGAATTATCATCTCCTAGTATACCATTTGCTAGCTTGGTTACTAAAAACAAGAAAGGCATAACTTTACATAATTTGTTTTAATAGAACTTGTAGCATATATGGAGAGGCTGTCTTAGCTCCTTTTCTCGTTGCTGGGACCAAATACCCCGCACCCACAAGTTAAGGGAGGAAAGGTTTATTTAGTTCACAGTTTGTTGAGGTTTCAGTCCACAATCTGCTGGCTCCAAGGCAGGGTGGCACATGGCTGAGGGACATCACAGAGAGAAACAGTCCATGGCAGCCAGAAGTTAGCAAAGCAAGCAAGCAAGGGACAACTACAGCTATTTCTATCCCTTATATCTTATCCAGGCTACTTAGGGTGGGTAGCACTCACTCCCTTAATCCTAGTGCCCTTGATCCTAGCATTGCATCATGTCAATACACTCTAGTGTCACACACTCTAGATCCAGCTACCTCTGAAAAAGCCCCACCTATGAATATATGAGGCTCTGGCCGGACATCTAGACACAAGCCATAACAGGGACTAATGAATTAGAAGTTTAGCAGTCTTTAAAAGGTAATGCTCTGTGGATTGTTTAGTGGCACATAGATAGTTTTGATGCATATTGACAGAAATAATTAAAATAGTATTTGCTTTAAGCTAGCACTTGCACAGGTTGGAGATTTGTGAGTTTTCTGTTTACATAAAAGGCATATTTCAGAATAAAGTTTTAAATCTATTTATTTGAGAAATTTGAAAACCAGTTGATTACCAATAATGGCAGATACTAGGTAGAAATTAATATCCTGGGTAAATGCACAGTACACAAATGAAAATAAGTCTTTTAGTGGGTATAATAATATATATGAGGATAGATATCCATAAACATTATTTTGCATTCAGTATTAGCAAGTTTGGTTAGAAGTGATTTTTGTTTTGAATAATTTGTTTTTATACCAACTAGTAGTTAACTAATAAGAAAAAATAGTTTGCTAATAAGAAAATGAGTTGGCTAATTAAAAAAATAGTGCTTACCATGGGCCAGACACTGTTCTCAGCATTTTATATATGTTACACCATTTAAGTTTACAACTTGTTTGGAGTGTAGCTTACAGTTGCCTTTCATATGTGTAAATTTGTTCATTTCTGTTTCCAGATATTTGTAAAGTTTACTGGTTATCATATCCTAAAAGGATGTATTTAATTTATCTTGTTCTAATATTAAATACAATATTTAAGAAAGAATAAATCAAGAAGTGACACTGAGTATCTCCTTTGTGCCTTGTATTCTATAGACAGCTTTATGCACACTGTATTATTCAGACTTAGAATTGTTTCTACATTTCGTTCCTAATTCTTAATATTATTAATGGAATGTATAGACAATTTTTGGTCATTAGTTTATATATAATTGATTAATTTATTTATGCAGTGTTGGGGATGGAACCCAGGGTTGTGCTCTAGGCAAATGCTGTACCACTGAGCTACACTCTCCAGTTCCATGGTCTTAGATTAAATAAGGAAAGCAGAATTATGTTTAAATTCAAAGAATAAATAATCTAAGTATTGTTGCTATTTCCTTTGTATTATAGCATTTTGCTCAGGTTGAAAATGGGCACATCAGATCTTCTGGCTGTTGACCATGACCTTAACAGTGAAATCATGTTGAAAAGGCTCAGTACAGACAAACTGCAGGGAGTTTTCTCCTCCTGACTACTTAATTTTCCCATGGAACAATTTAAGCATATCTGTGTAATGAATGAATGTGAAAGTATGAATGAATGTGAGAGAAAGACTGGGAGGAGAGGGAGATTGAGAGAGAGAGAGAGAGCACATCAATGCCAACGTTGTGCAAATAGTTTCTTAGTGTATAAGCAATCATGCACATAGTCACTACCAACTGTGAATCAGAAAGTATAATTTGTTGGAATGCAGCAAAATCTAGTGTAAGAAGTAGGAAGACAAAAGGTTAATAAGGCTAACGAATCTATTTTAAGATGTGTTAGCTCAGTTATGTGAATAAACATCACTTTTCACATATTAGAAGTTTCAAGGATAAAGTTTAAAAGAAGGAAACAGCATTCCATTGAAATAAAAGAGGGGCGCCTTCCTTTAAATGTGAACAGCTGTGGTGGCCCCTTGCGGAATGGTAACTGTGGAACACATGGACCCACAGTTCCCCCAGAGCGTCAAGAAAGAGGGGTTCTCACACTGAAGAAGATGAAAGATGCCTTCAGGTTGACCTACAGGGGAAAAATCACCAAAGCCTTTGAAATAGAAGATTTTCCTCTTTCTAAGAATAGGCTGTGGTATAGTGTTGAGGGCAGGGAGAAGGCTGGATGAAAGAATGGTTGGGAATGATGCAGGAAAGATCAAAGGCCAGTGGAACCTCAAAACTTTGGAAGTGGAACTAGTCAGACCCAACATAAGGAACGCTTCAAAGACAGAGGAAATAAGAATAATAAAAATACTTTTAGTTGTCAAATGTAAAATTTGTGCCAGTTTTGTCACATTCTATTTTTCAGGAGCACAGTAAAACTACAGATATTTTTAAACTATGTGTGTTGTTCCATCTATCTTAACCCATTTTCAAGAGAAAAAATGCATTATGCTCAAAGGATTCCAAGTGAATTCTTATTATCTTCCCCCAAAAAGCAGTCTCTTAAACTAAATTTTAATATTTATACTTATAAATTAGAGTAGTTATAGAAAGTGAGTGTGAAAACACTTCACAAATTATAACAAAAGGGAAAAAGACAAGGGATTATTAAATTATTTAAGCATTTGGAAGACTATGGAGTCCAGAAATTACTATTACTATTACGATTATCTTTTTGTGTTTTTTTTCCACTTTAAAGAGTTGGAATAAAGTTGAACTCTTGATTTAAAAAATAGGAAACTGTTCACATATTACTCTATAAATCAATATACAGAATTATGAAATGTTCAACCACTGTCAATATGGAAACCTATTTTGAAATTAATATATTCTCTGACCATCTGTGTTTGCTAAAGAGAAATTGACTAAAGAAAGAAAAAAAAAAAAGCAGTGCAACTCCTAAAGCCATGACTTGGTGGAAGCCATGATTTGGTGCAACTCTGGCTTTGTGGGTGTATGAAAGAAAATCTTATCATGGGTCTCTTTTTGCTAAAGTGTAATCTTTATATTTTAAAACAAAATATTCACATAAAGATCTTTGTGTGAAAAAATCCTATGCTTTTTATTTTATTTCATCTATTATTCTATTCTACATTTAATACAAAAATATTACTTTATTTTTTTAAGTAAAGCATAATTTGCTCAAAAATGTTTTGTCCGTAATTTGCTCAGAAGTTATACTTCTTAAGGATACTATGAACCATAACTTACCTTTTACTCTAAGTCTCCATTGTGTGAATTGAACATCTGGATTTGATGGAAAAGACCATATTTCCTTCCTCTGGCTTTTCTAATAATCCTCTCACAGATACACATGCCTCATGTTTGTTAATAAAATTGACAGGATTTTAATATCTATTGTTTTAATGCACAATGAATTATGGAAATTTCAGTGGCTTTTAAAATTAAATATATTTTAAATTCCTTATAAAAACAATATTAAGAGGTACCCTGATAAGTGTTAGGGCCATAGATGTTTTCCTTGATTACATTAATTGATTAAAGGTCCATCAGAATGCTACTAAAATGTCCAGAGATTAACTCATGTCACTGGGTAAGATTAAAATTCTTTTTGTGCAAATAAATAAAGAGAATGATGGCTTAATTTTCTCTGATTGAAATAAATTTAGCTAGTAGATCGAACTAACAGTGATAGCTCATATTTTATTTTCTTGTTTATTATGAAAAGTCATTTTTATTTAGCAATCATGTGGTATACTAAAATTTTATGTACACAGATGACAGGTACTAGTTTATTCCCACTTTTCAAAACATTTTACTTTGTTACTACATGTGTGTCATAAACAATGTTTACATTCCTTGCAGGAAGTTGATACACGTACAGAACATGCATAAGACATCTTAGTATCTTAATTCCTTTTTTATACCCTTTCCTTTCCTTCCCTCCCTCCTCCACACATCTCTTAGTCATCTTTTCTTTCTTTCTTTTTTTTTTTGGTGTTTGCAGTACATAATGTTTGCATTCCTTGTGTGGAATTGGTACCTGTACTAGTTTTGTTTTTAGTGAAGATAGGACAACTCTACATTTTTTCCCCTATTTTACAATTGTAGCAATTAATCTGCTGAACTCTTCACTTGATAAAATACAGCACATGACAAGCAACTCTGGTTGGTTCAGCCCCCTGGATACCTTTTAACTGACCCCACCTCATCTTAATCTTGCTTCCCTATTACGAGAACACGCTTTGTAATGTGAGAAAGTCATGTAAAGTTTCTCAAAATTCACATTAATATATTGTAACAAAAATACAATTTAAATTTTTCCACAGGAGAGTAGGAGTATTAAAATGAAAATTTTAAATACTCATCAATTACTTCCATGTTAAAAGTACAAAGAATGACTTACAGATCCATAAATACTTTAGGAAATTTGTATCTTGGGATTAATCCATCATCCTGAATCATCAATGGATTAATCCTGTCAAACCAATTCAATTACTTCATAACACTACTTTGCTATTCACATGATTGATTTTTCTTTTGTTTTTAGACTTTATATTGCACAGCTATAGACAAAACAAATTTATATACAAGATAAATGGATCAGAAGAACTTGCTTTTCCATTACATAATCACAAATGTCACTTTATTTTTAAATAAAAATTCTTTATAGTTTAATGCGAATCAAATATTGTTTACAATACTGTATTTTGGAATTAGCCATAATATTTTTTGCCTTATTTGATTTAGGATTCCTTTAGAGAAAGTTTAAAAAGAGAGTAAGGGAATTTGGAAATTACTCTGTAAAGAAAGCATCATTATTTACACAAATAACACAATTTTAGAGAACGAGATCTTAGAAATCATCTATTGCAACTCTTCTATTTTACAAATGAGGACACTGAAGCTCAAAAATATTTAATGGCTTGTCTTTTGTTTTACTAAAAAGGAAGGAACTTAGTCCAGAATTCCTCTAGTATCTTAAGAGGTATTTATACATTTGCCTGATATAATGAAATGAGTGTTGGATCAAGCATTTGGTGACAAATTTTGAATCCTAACTCTATCACTAACTTATTGCACTATCCTTAGGAATCTGACTTGTGTTACCGAGTTAAATTACTTGACTTTTTAAAACCCCAGGTCCCTCTTTAATGAGATACAGGGTATAGTTGAGTTTCTGTACCTTGACCCTCTCAGTATTTTGGTTGGAGAATCGGACATGTTAAGATGCTTTGCGGCATCCCTGGCCTCTCCACAGGAGGCAAGAGCACTGACCCCACCAAGTGTGGCAACCAAAATATCTCCAGGTGTTGCCAAATGTCCTGAAGGCAAAATGGCCTTCCCTCACCACTGTCACTAAGAACTAGGAGCTTAGGTGAAATGATTTCCTTGGAATGTTCCTGTGGTGACAACATACTATTCTGGACTACATGCTTGACTATATTAGAGGCTTCACCAGGAAGTACCCACTTAAAAAAAAAGTATAACATATATTCACTAAGAAGAGGCATAATTTTTTTCATGTAAGAATTATCTATGTATTCTCAGCTATACCTACTAAAGACAAGATTTAATCATTATTTCCGAGATAAATGGTACTCACCGGAAATCATAGGTACTCACCATGCCCTGTTTCTTTCTTGACACTACTGCAATTGTGTAAGGTAGTTGTTTCTTTCTTTCTTTTTTCTTTTTTTGATACCGGGGATCGAACTTGGGTCCTTGCACTTGCGCAGCAGGCGGTGAAACCACTGAGCTAAATCCCCGGCAGGTAGTTGTTTCTTATAAGATGTGCTAGAACAAACATTTAGGGATTCAGAGTGGAAAAGGTCAGAGATGTATATTTAGTCCTACAAGTATGGAAGAAATAGAAACCCTCTATGCTCATCTCTTAAATTATAAGGTATTGCTGCTTCCTCTTCATTCTCTCCTCCATCCCCACACTCCCCTACCCACTGCTGATCCAGACCCCTGCCCATAGAAGGTGAACACAGTGACAGTGTGCTACTGTCCACAAGCTACTAAGGGGCACCAGACCACTGATGCCAGAGCAAGTGTTAGTCGGGTGAAATCTGCTATATACCACAGAGTTACTTCCTTTGCTCCAAGTTCTCTGAGCAAGTTTTCTGATCTGTTTTATTTACGAGAAATGCATCTCATGGAGCTGGGGTTGGGGAGAGGGTGCACGGGAAAGTACAGCTGCTGTAAGGTGGGGAGCTGAGGGCTCTGACAGATTGGTTATTTTCTACCAAGTGGAGATGAAAATGGAGGAAGCCACATCCTGTGACTAGAATTTGTTAAAATAGGCAGACTTCTATCCGGGAGTAATAGTAAAGAGCATTAGACAAGTAGACTAAATTAGAGTAAGAGAAGAGTCAATTTTCCTTAAAATAGAAGATCTGTTTTTGTGTGTGTTTATAGGACACTTAAACTGCATCAGAGGATAGGATTAGGACATGTATCCATGCTTTTATATCTATATTAAATATTTTGATTTATCTTTTTCAAATAAAACAGTTTATACTGTAATTGAAATCATGCAGTTACTGGAGCAAAGAAAATTATCTGTTTTTTGCTACTCAAAGTGTTGACACATTTAGAAAATTAAGTTCTTCTACACTTAGTGGCTGATAAAGTGTTAATAAAGAAAATAACTTTTTCTCATATTGAATATTGGTAGAAATAAGGCTTTTATTGTTCCACAGGCTAAAATGAAAGATGTCAAGAATAAAACTATTTTAAGTAAACATAAATTAATCAGTCACCTGAAATCCCAAACATGTTTGAATTAAGTATACTCTGTTTTGTGCAGAGAAATTTCAGTTATTATTGTAAAAAACATGTTTTCATTTTCTAACTATCTTGCTACTTCTGGGTCCTGACTGAATCCGGAAGCAGAAGTTGCAAAACGTTATGAAAGAACTTTTGCTCTGTTTTTTCTCCTCAGTTTACACCCAAATGAAAATACGAGAAGTCAATAAAAGTCCATTTTTGCTAAATGTCCATCTCAGTGCTTCATTTCCACTGCAGGTCTTAGTTACCTTTCAGAATTACTGCTCCTCTCTTCCTGGACATATACAAATTCTTCTAGGTTTCTTGTTGCCATTGGCTTTTTCCATACCCCATAAAAATATGTGTTGGTAGCGTCTCTTCCATAATTAGACAGAATGTGTTCAACTATATCCAAGCCTGTGACATAGAAGGTCCCCCTCCATCTCAGTCTTCCAGGGAAGAGACATGATGCACACATAGAACACAGCCGCCCACATCCTTCTGGTTTGTCTCATTTGGGAGGCCTGTCTTTATTTGCTTTTTAGTTTCTTTCTACTGTAAACACCTCCAAGGGAGAGACTTTTCTTTATTTACTTTTGTATATCTAGTGCCTGACATTACAGAGTAACTTCTGTGCATATTTTTGTTGAATTAATAATAAAACAAACAAGTGAACCCTTATAATTCTTTGAGATAACCTGCTGGCATGGGAATAGTTTAGCCTGTTTTGCATTGACAGACTGATACTCATGGATATTCTGATAGTAAGAATGACAAACTACTATGGCTGAGTACTATTTTATGAAGTTACTTTCTGCATTAGAACACTAGCACTTAGTCCTCCTGTCTTCCTGGAACTATTGATCAACTTCTCTCCATCTTCTCCATCATCAGCCTCTGGTAGCCACTATTCCACTTTCCACTTCTACATAGTAAACTTTTGTTTGCTTGTTTGTTTGTTTAGACTCTACATATGAGTGAGATCACTTTGCATTTGTGTCTGGATCATTTTACTTAACATAATATCCTCCAGGTTCATCTATCTTGCTGCAAATGACAGGATTTCATCCTTCTACAATTTTTATAAGACATACTAGGAATCTCAGAGTCAACCTAACGAGATTTAGGTAATGTGTTTCTTCCATGCTATACTGGCTATTTTGATAATAACAATATCAAAAAGCATAATCATTAAAAGTACTGATGATTTTCAGCACTTAATATAATAGATATTGTGTTTAATGTGTGCAATAATTCACTCATGTATAAATTTCTTATCCTCATCATTTTATATATTCTTTAGTCTAGAAAGGTTAGGCAATTTATTTACTACTATACAGTGAAGCCAAGATTTGATCAAACAATTTGATTCTGGAGTCATTCTGATTTGGAATTTTTCTTGCAACAGTGTGTTCAGGGGTGTGTGTGTGTGTGCGTGTGTGTGTGTGTTGCTTTGTGCTTACACTGGTTTAAGTATCAATATTTATGCATATATATGTTTTAAGCTGAAATAACAGGAGTGGATTTTTGCTATAAATGAGAAGCATGGACTAGAAAGCAAAAGAAGAAAGGAGAAATTAATTATGAATATTGAAAGACATAAAGTATGTTCCTCTCCTCATTGTAGATATTCTTGCATTTTCACTGGGCTTTAAATCCACCAGTGACCCTGATCCATTTCCTTCTCCTCTCTCCTTTTTTTTTTTTGGTACTGGGGATCAAACTAGGGTCTTTGCGCTTGCAAGCATGGCAGGCGGCAGAGCCACTGAGCTAAATCCCCAGCCCTTCTCTCTCCTTTCTTAGGACGACATCACAGTTACTGCAGACACCTTCAGCTGCTTAACACTGATGATCTTCTTTTAACTTCTCTGCCTGTGCAGCTGTTACATCCAGATGTTTTCACAGGAATGTTGAAACCTATGGTTTCTCTTTTGACTCTGAGGACCTCTATGGAGCCCTTGTTCTGGATCAGCCGTTCTCTTTGTACCGTTGCTGTTACTGTGCTGTGTGTCCATTTTACACACGTGGGAGGGACGGCCTGAGTTATTGGACCACTGCTGAGCAGCCGCCGATGTCCTACCTGCCAGGTTTCCACACCCAGGAAGTGCAAAAGATTCCTAACCCTGCGCTCGCCCTAGTGGTGGATAAAGACACTCTCCGAACACAACTGGGATACACGCAGGACTGAACTTACACAACTTCTGTGTAATCCTGAAATCCCTGGACTTCGGTCCTGCTGAGTACATTGCTCCCTTTTCTGCCTACCTAAATTTTATTTTCTTCAGCTTATCAAAGCTTAATCAGGCTGGTAGTGGTAACAGTTTGAATAATAATAGTCTGATTTTTCATCTTGTCTTTTTTTTTTAAGTAGAATGCTCAGGAGCACTTTGATCTAATTAAATAATATATTTAACTAGCTATTCCTTTATTTAATTAAATAAGCTTTCAACTTCTTGTGAAGTATAACAGGGTATAGGTGGATTTGTAGAAATAGAAGGAAGGGATACTGAGGCTGACTAACTTGAGGTACTGGTCGGCTTCTGGAAACAGTAGAAGGGGACTTCATTTAAAAGCTTGGTCTAGTGAACAATGTCCTTAAGTGGATATTGGAGACACATAACCTCCCTTGATCCAGTGCTGCTCTGCTGACCTTTGTGCATAGCATTTTCATGAGGGGTAGTTTTACAGTGGTTAATGATGCAGATTTTAATAGCTAGACCTCCTGGATTTCAATCCCAGCTCTGTCACTTCCAGAATTGTTCTCAGTTTCACCATCTGTAATTGGTGATCATTTCAGTGCTGGTCTCTGAAGTACTAAAGAATAAATGTTTGGCACATAAAGGTATTGAATACATGTTAGCAATTATTATTGCTATTCTTAGGCTATTATTCTTTTTGTCATTATTCCTTTATGTCTGATGTCATGTTACCTACTCACCAACAGAATTTTAAGAACATCATCAAAAGGATTTTTTTATATTAACCATCACAATAAACACTTGGAACATTTTCACACTGTATGGTTTTGGTAATACTCCACTTGTCTTTTGCTCATCTAAAGAAAAGTGTGTCTAATAAGAATATTTGGGACTGACCAGAAAGAGGAATTGCTTCAGGTAGTGTCTACTATAGTTTTATATAGATACAGAAAATTATATATATATATATATATATATATATGTATGTATCCCCTCAGAAAATTGGTCTGTGGATAACTGAGGGGAGTAGTGGGGGTTTTCATTTTATATCTGTGTCCAGCTGTAAGAAATAAGGAATCAAATGTTTTCTCACATTGGAAAGGAAACTATAAGAAAATGGGAAATATATGTTTGAAATGGCTGTCTTATATGAATTCTGCCATAATTTTTAAGAGTCTTGACAGCAAAAGGAATTGAGTAGAAAAAGGGATTTAAAAATGTTATGTGTGAGAAAATTCTTCTGAGAACATGTCTCAGAGTGCCATGTGTCCCTATAAGTTTATAACCATCTCATTAGGGCCCAGGCCAGACACTGCTGCCTACTTCCCAGTAAAAAACAGAGCTGTTTCTCTTTAGTGTCTGTCAACTAATAGTTTTTAAATGGACATTTTAAAATCAGTCCTGTTACTTGATGAAAAAATCAGAGAAAGTGGTCTTTAATGATATTTACTGAATGCTTTATCAAAATCTGGGACATTCTGAGATCAGTATGCTAGGAGCTTCTCTCATCTTTGTCTCAGATGTCTACTTCAGGCTATGCCTGAGAAGCTCTGGAAAGGCTATTTGGGAAGGGTATAAAATCTCTTCTCCAAGGCTACTTATTACTCTGATAGTTGCCAGATTGCAAGTCAAGTACTTTTTTCCCACTGGTTCTCTGACTTCCATTTCTCATGAGCTCTTTCCTGAGAAAACATTTTTAATAGTTCATGCCATTATGATAGTCACATATCAATAAGCAGTTTATAATGAAAAAAGAAAGAAAATGCTATTTTTTCTTCTTCTTAAGACTCATGCTCTGGGGGGATAAAAACTAAAATCTGGATCTCCCATTCTGGAAAGTATTTTTGGATCTGAATGGGATTGGAGATATTGGGGAGGCATTTTTGGAATATTCCTGCAGTAGTTTATAGTAATTTAATGAATTATTTGATAATCATATTTTATAGATGAATAATTTTCATTGTTATTCTAATTATAACAGATGTCTCTTGACATCGAAAATGGCCAAAGAAATCCAAAGTCATCGCTGAAACTCAGTGTTAAGGGTACAGCACGTGAGAGCAAATCTGGGGAACAGGCAGCTCCCCAGGGACACACAGGGCCCTTGCAACAGCAGCTCCCATGCCTGTCTGTGCCAGATGCTGCCTGGAGGTCATGAGCCTGGTTAGGATCCTGACGGCTCCGTCTAGTCGTGTGCCTCAAAAAAGCTGTAAACTATGACCCTAGTCCTTGGAACTCTCTTCCTGGGGTCTTTTACCATCTACTGGGAAAATGCACAGAAACTTGCAGCATGGTCAGTGCAACAGATACCGTGGCACAAGCAGATGAGCATGTTTAACCAAGTGTTGACAAGTAAATTCTGATTCCACAATAGAAATGAAATGATAACATGGAGAAATACGGGTGAGTGTATTCCTTATCCTGGAAAGATAATTCAAATGTATACAAGTGTATATAGAGTTTATGGTAACATCTTAGCATATCTTTACCTCGGAAGACAGGTTATTATGGTTCAATCTGCTCAAATATTCACATTTAAAGATATAGGCTGGGTTGTGGACATCTGGTTATATTGTTTGAACAATGGAAGTGAACAACCGTGTGTGTATATGCAACAGTGTGTATGTGTATGTTTCATTTATGGAGGAAGGGAGGGAAGGAACAATGAAGAGATTCATTAGTTCGTCATGGGACTGTAAAACAAATTCTTTGGATTTGTAATGCTTGTCTGTCTTATTAAAGAGAAGAAATACTTAAAGCATATGCTCATCTGCTATGTCTGGATGCTGCAGTAAATATAAAAAGCTAAAGAGTCTGTTCATTTCTTAACTTGCTTTAAGCTGTATATAATAGTAGCGTTTTAATATGCAGAGGGCTACAATGGAGAAAGTGATGAACAAATTGTATCCTACGAGCCACAAGTTAAGGGCATGAAATAGTCCTTGAGCAAGGCAATGCTAACATAATACTTTTGAAGGTGTACTTCCACCATGGATGTCTTTTTAAAAATAGTTGATCAATTTTCATTTCTCTTTGTAGGTTAAACACAAACTCGCTTGAATTCCAGTGACTACAAAGCACTTCAGTAATGATCATGTAGATTACTATATCAGTCATCTTTGTATTCAGCTATCAAACAAAATAAAGTAAGATTACTAGTGGTTCAGGTAAATCAGACCAATATAGCCAGAGATTGAGAGGCATGAAATCCATGACCGGGGCGAAGGACCAAACCTGCTCTTTCCTACGTCTTGTGCTCTTTCTATCTCCGATCCTATAGGATTTTGCCTTAGCTTGCCGTCTTATATCACATGAGGGCTGCTGTACACTCCCTTGTGTTCCAGGAAAGAAGAAAGGGAAAGACAAAGTGGCAAGAAAGTTTTACCTAGTAGGGTTCTGACTCTTTATTCAGGGATAGAAATGCTCAGAGGCTTCTGTCTACACTTATTGATCAGAAGTGGGTCTTCTGACCACTCATTGCTATCAAGGGTGGGAACAAGGTATTGAGAAGTCAAATATTTTAGTTTTTCAGCCTCTGTTGTAGAATAAGCTAAGGAAGAATGGGGTTCTGAATAGAATGGGAATAATTCTTGATTAAAGAATGCCAACCTGTTTGGTAATATGCATTTGAAAGTCAAGATTTGGCCTTGGTTGAATTACTGATGGACAACAGCAGAGGCATCTAGTTAGTAGGTCATTCCAGCTATGTTACTGAATAGCTGCTCACTGCAAAGCACAGAGCTAGACCTTGGGGAGGGTCCGGAAGAGAAAAATCATGGTTTCTGTCTTGAAGCCCGTTTATTTTGCTCATAGGACAAGATCAATGTACCTGTATACAAGCCGATAACTCACAATATGCCATCGAAATATATTAAATGGATATCTGTCAAAGAGAAAGTGTCCAGAGAAATTTTCAGACAGAATTTAAATTCTCAGGTTTGAATAGGTAGTAATTTTGTCATAGGTATTCCAGACTGAAGAGCATGTGGAAAAATGATAATAAAAATATAACGTATGGAAGAGTGAGGCTACTGGTTCCATATTTGTCGGAAGAGTGAGGAAGAGAATGTTAGAAAATTACACAGGGATTAGCTTGTGTCTGATCCGGAAATGAGTTAAAGCCTAACATCCTAATGGTGTAATATCCATTGTGAAAGTCGTGAGGGGTGACCTTATATAAAGAAACATCCATCAAAGAACAGAAACTGTGAAAGCAAACTACATGGCTATCTAGGGGAAGAGCGTTTTACATACTCAAATCCAACATGCCATCGCAGTGAGATATTTAATATAAATATATACACAAAGTGACAGGGTAGCAAAAATTAATGTCATATACCTTTGGTTTGGAAGATGCAAAAGTTAGAAGCCAGACATGGTGGAGTACAACTGTAATCCCAGCACTCTGGGAGACTGAGGCGAAGGATCACAAATCCAAGCCCAGCTTGGGCAACACAGCAGCTCCAAAAGACTCTCTCTCAAAAATTTTTTAAAAAGTACAAAAAGGACTGAGGCTGTAGCACAGGGGTAGAATGCCCCTGGGTTGTAGTCCCAGTAGAGAAGAAAAACGTTAGATGAATAAGATAGGAGGGCATAGCACACAGGAAAACTAGAAAATGTTTAAGGCTCTGAGGTATGGGCTTGAATACAAACTGAGCATTTTAATTTTTCCAACAACCTTTCATATCTCTACTAAGAATGAGTGGTATTAGAGAAAGTAAAGGGGGCTGAGGACTTACAAAGAGGTTCTTGCATATGGGAAGTAAATGCAAAATGCAGGTAATAACTCCAGCCATAAGGTTTGGAACAAAGCTACATAGTCCAGGTTCAGGTGAGAATGAGTGAGAAGGAATTGAGAAGGCTCTGTATCAGAAAAGGGGATTTAAAAAAAGAAGAAGAAAGAAAAATACGACAGCAGCTAAAAAAGGTATTCTGGGAAAAATAAAAGATTTTTGAGGTTAGATGAGACAATGCATACCTGAGAGCAAAAATAAGCAGAGAATATCGGTGTGCTGTAAATGCCCAAGGAGAAGCTCCACATGGGATCATAGATATTTCAGACCCCAAGGTTCTTGGGAGGATATTTTAGCCTTTCTGAGTTGGGGAATCCTTTGCTCTGTGTGGAAGAATGAAGAGACCTTGGGGCACAGATCTATATTGAAGGAAAGTTAAGAGCACATTAAAAAATAAGCTGTCATTTATCCATGCAAACAGGAACAAGACCACCTGAGGACTACTGTACATTTACCTGGAAGGTATTTTAATCAAGGTGCTGTGTAACATATCTGCTGAAACGTAGGAAACAGATGATATTTGATCATTGCTCAACTGCAGAAGGAAGCATTTGATATAATTCTGCTTAATGGCAGCAGTTTCAAATGAGTGGCTTCTGTACAAATACTATGGTTGAGGTAGGACTCCAAACTAGCACAGTGGGCAGAAATTACAAAGAAATACCTAAATGGTTGCATAGTAACCACGAAAAGGAACGCACTTATTTTCAGAGTTCAAACCATGATGGATTTGAGAGTATGTTTGGAAATGACTAATTCTAAGTGTTGGTCCGCTGCCTGCAGAGTCGTGCTCAAGATTCTTTATCTCCCACTGGTTGTGTTCACATCATTGTTTGCCAGCCTTTTCCTGTGCTGGCACCTGCTCATGTACACCAGTGTCCTCGTGTGCTCTCTGCCCTCCTTTCTTATATGCATATCCCACCATACCACCCCATCTGCAATGTCCTCCTAAGTTACTCACTTCTTCTGAAAAAACAAACAAACAAACACACAAACCTAGATTTAAATTTCACATTTCTTTAAAAAATATTTTCCCTCATTTTTAAAGTTTTCAGGTTATTTACTTAGTAAGCTTTACCCTTCCTTAAACAAGTTTTCAATTATATCTCTTTGATGAAAAAATATGTTCTTCATTTGCTTGGGGGAGTGAAGGGCCTTGGGTGGCTGGCAGACTCAGATGCCTTGATGGTGACACATGCGTTTCCTAAGTGAGGTCCGGAGTGACCTATACCCTAGTGTAGCTGAGGCTCACATGACAATTGGGCCCTGAAACACTAGAAACATAGAAATGCTGCTTTGTTAATTTTCCTTAACATTTTAAAGGAAAAACACCGGAAGTCAAAATCTTCCTGATGCAATATTTAGGACTGTTACATGTACTTACTGGGTGTCAAAACTATATTCAATTTTCTAATATAAAAATTAGTTTAGGGTTTATGGATTTGTAATGAAAGGAAACACCATGGAAGAAACACAGAGGGAAAGCAGCACAAAATAGCTTCGGGCACTCTCAGCATTTTACAAAGAAGAATAAATCTGAGTCATTTATGGGAAAATGGCTGGACCTTCAGAGCATAGTACTAGGTGAAATAAATCAGATGACACAGGAGGTTAAATGTCACATATGGTTTCTCTAATATGCGAGTCCCAAAATATAAATAACTTAAAGAGCAAAACTGAAGAGAGAGATGGAAACAGGGAGGTAGACTGTGGCGGTGGGATGGGATCTGGGGAAGGGGGCGAGGGAGAAGGGTGTGGAAGGGACCTAGAATGATCAAGACGGAATGTGTATAAGTACTAGTTTCCCAAGAAGAATGTCATTATCATGTACCACGAACACATTCTAATGAAAATAGAATAAAAACCAAAGCAAAGATTTACTTTTAAAAATCATCTAATAGTATTAGTATATCATTTACTCCAAAATTAAATTGTTTGTTGAGCTTTTTTTCCACAGACCCCAAAGCTTATGTTTTATCAAGAGACAGTTTTCAGTAATTATGACAATATAATTGACAGATAAATAAATACTCCAAATAAATATTTCCTATTCTAAGCTGTTTTCTCATCACTACTCTCCAGCACTTTCTCCTCCTTCACAAACTTTTAAAAAATTTCCTAGTGCAGTCTATACTTTCTCACTTCCTGTCTCCCATTCACTATCTGCCTACTGCTTTCTGGCCTTTTCTCCCAGAACACCCTTGAAAGTACTTACACCAATAACTTCTCTCTTATCCCCAAGGTTTTAATAAACTCAATTCAGTTTAATGTGATGGACTGAAATTAAGCATTTATTTCACTTTGCCTCTCAAAGGCATTTGACATTATTGACTATTTCCTTTTTGAAATTCTTTCCTCTTTTGGTTTCCCTGAAACTTGAAACCACCTTCTCTAAGCTTTCTTATTTATCTCAGTCTGCCGGCTCCTCTTTCTCTGCCAATTCCTTAACATGGGTGGGAGAAAATGACTTCATCATTTGTATGTCCAGTTCTGCTCTCTCTTCTGTATTAATATTATTAAAAACCACTTCTGCAGCTACGTGCTTGATGTCCCACTGGCATCACAGACTCAAGTTTACCCAAACTGAACTCAAAATCTTCTTCTATTAACCAGCCTTCCCCTCCTAGTTCCTGTATCAGTGAATTATCTCAGCTTACACACTTGTCCATCCTGAGAATAAAGGGACATATTATCAATTTTTCCTTTTCCTATAATTTAGCATTTATTATAAAGTACTAATTTTATATATTTTTTGCATCCCTTAACATCTTCACCTCTATCTACTTCTATTGCCACAACTTTGACTTGGGCCACTTGCATTTCAGCTGTAGTTTCTGAGATTGTCATTCTTCTACCTTTATGTTTTTCTTGATAATGACATCTTTCTTTTTTAAAGTTATTTTGCTTTTCTTGAATTCTTTAGCTAGGTATGCTTTTCCACATGACTTGAATTTCGATTGGCTTTTGCTGTTTCCCTGTGACCTAAAATTAGATCATGTTTGGTCAAAGTGAATCATGGTGTCTACATTTCCTTTTGCAGTGTTGCACTTTAGACCAATGAAACATGAAAGTGGATTGAGGCAACTTTTCTCTCAGTCCTAAGAAGAGGCAAAACGAAGGCACAAGTCCCCTCTCTTGTCTCTGTAGATATTTTATCAGAAAATAACCGCTGGTCATTTTGAGACCTAAAGGACAGTTAGGCCGTACTCTGTGTATGTCGGAGTGAAACTGTGGAAAGAGTCCTGGCCCTGATAATACCACTGAGCATGGCTTTAACCCAGTTTAACCCAGTTCTGTGAGATAATAAATACCTTCATTTTAATCTGTTGAGTTTGTTGTTAATTTCAGTGGAAAGAATTTTAACAGCATTCTTGGAGCATTTTAGTTTGTCCATCTCCATTCCCATCTGCAGTATTCCATCTCTACCCTCCCTTCTGCATGCTACAACTGTTACCTATGGAAAGTTCTGGAAAAAGCCCTGTTGGATGCAGATGGTGGGCAAACTTCTCAGTCCTAATAGGAGGCCCCGTGTCACCAGGAAAACATTTTCCTTTCAGAACCATCTCTAGTCTCCTTCCATCTTCCATCTTACTTTTCAGCCTTGAAGCACAATTGTCACTTTCTGAAACATAAGTAGATTCTCAACTTTGGGCCACACTGTCTCATTCAGAATTGTCTTCTCTTCCTGTTTAACTCCCACGTCTTTCTTGATTTAGACATTACCTCATTACCTTTCTCAGGAAGTCTCCATGTTGCACTAAGCATGGGTCAGACACTCATCCTCCCTGCTTCTGTAGGACATAGGATACTCTAGTGCTTGGTACACTGTGTGTGATAATAGTCTAACGACAAAAAGAATGAAGAGTTGGTCATATGGTCTAATTTCAAACACTCACAAGCTGAGTGATCTTGGACAAGCTATTTATTGTGCTTTCCTTGTCTCTGAAGTAAAGTTAATAACTATACATACTTCATACCATTGCAGTGATGAAGGAAGCTAATACATACGTCATGTGTGAATACATTAAAATATATAACCCAATATAGTGCTTGATGCACAATGAGTGATGTGTATGGACACATTTGTTATTATTATGACTGTGTGTGTGATTTGCTTTCTCTGTTAGGGTGTAAGTTGCTTTGGGCTGAGGGCTGTGTATCTATAGCATTAAAAATAGTATCCTATCCATATTAGTCACTTGGAAACATTTTCAAGTAAATGAAGACAAAGGAGTTTTTTTAATTGAGTGGAAAGATGTTGTTTTAGTTTTTTCCATTACAAAAGAATAGCCCCATCTTCAGTTTTTTGTTCATTTTTACCACCCACCCAGTGATATTAAGGAAAGCAATCTTAGGAAAACAACCAAAGCACATGAAAGTCTAAAGAGCAATATATTCCCAGAGTGAAACAGAATGCCTCCATAGATGCAGCAGAATAATACTTTCGGTTTGGGATACATCTTCTTTACTTTGCCTGCTATTTTCTAAAAGTAAACTGATATTTAAGAATTTGACATAGTGAGGTGCTAATAATATATGCCTTTCCTGAGATAGTTTTAATTAAATTATTTCTGCCAGATAAGTAGCCATGTACCCAACTCGCAGCTAAAAACCCTAAAAAATAAGTTTCCATAATCTATTAGATGTTTGTGTGCTCTTTGGGTATGCTATAAAGTAGCAATCAAAAGTTTTTGAAACAAATAATTACATATTTTTCACTTCAACAAGACGTATCTTCTTAAAACAAAGACCTTTGTTGACTTACAGTTGCTTCCTCTCAAATGCACTGGAAGTGACATTGCCTCTCTGTCCTGCAGACCACATCCCCTTTTCAGGAGCCCAGGCAACATCGCATTTCCGTCTCCTCAGTTACATAATGGATGACGTCAAGCCTCAAGCCCGTAGGCGCGTCATGAGAGCATTTCTTTCATGTCACTCTCTCTCTATCTCTCTCTCTCTCTCTCTCTCTCCCCCTCCCACCCTCCCTCCCTCCTTTTTCCCAGGACTGGGGATTGAATGTAGGGCCTTTGTACTGAGCTACAGCCCTGGTTCTTCTTTTAGCCTTCTTTCGCTCTCTCTCTCTCTTTCTTTCCCTCCCTCCCTCCCTTCCTTCCTTCCCTCCTTTTCTTCTTCTTCTTCTTCCTCCTCTCCCCCCCATCCCACCATTGCACAGGCTGGGCTTGAACTTGTGTTCCTCCTGCCTGAGGCTTATGGAATGCTGGGATTATAGGTGTGCACCACCACCCCCATATAATGATTCCTTGCACCTGTTGGGGTATATAATGTGTCTTGAGCAGTGCTAATCTTTAACATCTGCATAATGAATGCAAAGAAAGAACAGTTGCTTCATCTTTCTCTGAACTATTTACAAATACACATTTTAAAAAGTAAGCTTTCAATTTGGGAACCACTTTACATTTCAGGGAAGTTGCAAAGATAGTATAGAGCAAAGATGGTGAACCTTTTAGAGCTTTCAATGATAACAAACAGCTCACCACAGCATGTGTGCCATAGGTTTGCTACCACTGGTATAGAATATCCCCATTTACCCTTCACACAGCTTCTAATATTCATATTTATCAATGGGTATATTGCTAAAACTAACAAAGGGTCATTAGTAAAATGATACAAACTAAACCATGGCATTTATTTGGATTTCACCTGTTTTTCTACCAGTGTCCTTTTTCTCCTACAGTGTCCAATCCAGAATTCCATGTTGCATGTATTCATCATGCCTCTTTAGTCGCCAATGATTTGTGACAGTTTCCCAACACTTCTTTGTTTTTCATGACCTTGAAACTTTTAGAGAGTTACTGGTCAGGTGTTTTGTGGACTGTTTCCAAATCTGGGATTGTCTGCTGTACAAATTGAATTTTTATGCTGTTTCATAAATATGGATGTTAATTGAAAATAATTTTCAAGAGGATTTTGTCATCAAAATTTTTTTGGTAGGATTAGCTTTCAATATAACCTCTTACATCATGTTATTTAATTTTTCATAATGATACTGAAGCTCAGAGACCTTGTCTTCTGATAGTAATATAGTTTTTTTCTCCTCATTCACATTGCATGTACCATGAAATGCATGTAGTTGAACATATATTATGGATTCCCTCTTTCAAATACTGGTGAATACAAAATTTCTTGTAAAACTTTCCACCAATATTTGCAATAGTGTTTCTCCAATTGGTCATTTCCTAGTTTAAATTTGTATTCCTGGCAATCACAATCACTGCTTATTATTCTGACTGTTTACCATGAGTCTGGTGCTTTATGCAACACATCTCTGATGTTCACCACAAGAGAGACATTATTTACCCAACTAGTCTTCAGATAAAAAGGCAAAGCTTAGCGCTAAGCACTAATAAAAGGTGGATCCAAGATTGAAACTTTGGGGTCCCCTACTCCATCTTTTACTAAACTTTCTACCTTTTAACATGAAATAGATTAGAGAAATAGTATTCTTGAAGGAATAATGGATTGGCGAGATGTGAGCAGCAAGGAAGCAGGAAAATGGGTAATGTTAGACAATGTGCAGAAGGGTATCATGCTACCTAACAAGGAGGCTTACTTAACTAAGCAGTTCAACGTGATACTGGGATTTGGTGAAAGAGAACAAATATTAGCTCTTCTCAGTATCATCACTAGTACTATTTCTACTGTAGTAAGAAACTCTCAAGTAATTTTGAGTATTTGCTTGTTTTCCTAACATTGCCATTTTGGATTATTCATTTTTGAAAGATGCTTTTAGTCTTCACTGTGTATTCTAAGATACTCAATGGGACAGCTGTTCTGGTTCATTATAAATGAACCATATTATTTAAGCACCCACAAATTGAGGATTCAGCACATAATGATTCTTGTTTTAAAAATATAATCTATGTCCCATTTCATTTTTTCAATACTTGTATTAAAAACAATAAACAGAAAATCTAAAGATAAAATACGGTTTTAGATAAACTTGCAATCAATATTCATTTTCTAATTACAAATATAATTTTCTAGTTACAAACTTATAATTCATTATAACAATTGAAATAACAAATATGTGAGTTAGCTAGAAAAATGCTAATTTACATGTTAATGATCACATATGCTTCTAGACTTCTTTCTACATACAGACATCAAAAGTGTCTATATTTAAGTTCTAGAAAAAGATCATATCATATGTTGTAAAATTATTCTACTAGACCCTACCTCGACTTGGAGACTGATCATTTCCCACACTATTTTGTATGATCCTTTAAAAAAGTTATTGGCAGTCTAATACCATGTGAATTTCAACTAATATATATCTGAAGGCCTGATTTATACGATTTACACTTGATCTTAGCCAAAAGGCCGAGAAGTGATGATTTGTAGGATTTAAAGTAAAGAATGACTATAGTAAATTTGTAACGGTTTATCTTTTTATTTATTTATTTATTTGGTACCGGAGATCACACTCGGCTCCTTGCCACTTGCAAGGCAGGCGTCGGAACCGCTGAGCTAAATCTCTGGCCCTATCTCTTCTTATTAGTACACGTGTGTAGTATATAACATTTACATTCCTTTTGGGAGCTGGTACATGTATATAACACATCTTCATTCCTTTTTCATCCCCTGTCCTTCCTTCCTTTCCCGTCGATCCTTTTGTTTTTGTCATATATTTGCATTAGATAATGTTTATATTCCCTGTAAATTTTATAGTCATCCTTGAGAAATTTTAAATATTTCCTATTTCTAGTCACTTTATGAAAAAAGTAATTATATTTTTTCAACATGGGATTACTTTTGATGGGAAACAAAGATCTAGATTTTTAAGAAAATGTACATTTTTTGAGGGAGATGATTGACTATGAAAAAGATATTCATTATAGAAAAATATCCCATACCTTTTTTACTCAGTGTTGCTCATATTTAACTTAATCACTAACATTTAGGTTTTTGTTGTTGTTCTTTTAAGGAGCATATGTTGTTAATCATATTGCATAAACAATACAAACCTATCTAATTTTACCTTCCCAGTAACTAGGATTAGATTCTCATAAGGAGATAAAATAATGACCAAAAAGAAGGAAACAGCCTATGAATTCCTCATAAGATTCCCTATAAGAATTTCCAGCCCAGATTTGCTTTTTTTTTAAAATTCCATGAAGTGACATACTGTCTGAAGAACTGAATTACTTTTTCACAGGTCGAACCTAAAAATATTTTTTCCATCTTTATAAATCAGTTACATTACTAAATTGATAATTTGAAAACATTTTCCCAGGAAGGTTTTTTATTATTACAAGAGGAAAGGAACCAACTTTTTTCTTTTATTTATTTTTTTGTTTTTTTAGTACCAGGGATCGAACTCGGGTCCTTGAGCTTGCGCAGCAGGCAGCAAAACCACTGAGCTAAATCCCCAGCCCTACCATTCCTTTTCTTAATGTCCAGCTTTACTAGAGCACTAGCTACATTACTGGAGTGGCTGGGGAATTTGTTTCATTTAACAGGATAATTACAAATCATCATTTCCAAACAGTGCCAATGACCAAAATATCATTCCTACCTTAGAACTGTACCTCAAAATCAAGGCTATGGACACCATCTGGGATTAAAATGTGCACATTAAGGTTAAAAATCAGAAAAAAATGAATGAAATGAAAACCAAATCAGTATGATTAATTTTATTTAAACTAGTAGGTGCTCACTCCTGAAGTTACTAAACAATGCGTGACCATTGTTGTTTTTAATTCCATTGAGATGTTGTAATTCAATACATGGATTCACGAATGCTAGTTCTGGACACTACAAAAGCCCTGGTCTAGAGAAACCCTGACTGTGAAGTTTTAACTTGAATCCAAGTCAGCAGTGTCGGTTCAACGTTAAGTATGGGCTGTACCTTTGACCTTTGGGAATACTTCAGCCAATTAATAGGAGGCGTAATAAACTGAACATGAACTTGAAAAGAGGCCATGTCTTTTTCCATCCAACTGTGTAAACTTTTTTTGTGTAGTTCTCAAACTGAAGAAACAGATGGTAGATCTGTATCAGTGAGTGAGGGGTCTGGAGGAAGTTTTCCAGGGACAATTGCCAGGAAACTCAATCCCGGAGCCTGCCTGGCACTGTCACCTTCTCTGGGGAGCCTTGGAAGGGGCCCTGGGGTTCGCACCCCACGGGAGGCAGCCGTTCCCCCTGCACAGAGACAGAATAACGCGTGACTGGTCACTGGACAATCAGGTGGTTACAGGGTTGATATTTGTATTGTCACTCATAAACCTTGCTTTTGATAAAAACATTTTTAAAGCCCTCTAGGGATGGAGGGGAAGTATGAAAGGTACATGATAAAATATTGCATTGAATGTGATAAGTATGTTCAAGCTACAGGGCACGTGAATGAAATAATCTCTGAATGTTACGTAGATTTTCTTTTTCACTCAGCATGAGTTGTTAATCACAGAAGAATTATAAAGAAATCAGAATTCAAGACAGTAGGCACGTTTTGATGCCTAATTCCTACTTCACCATAAAATGGGATTTTTATTTGAAAGAATAAACTGTAATAAGCATTTATTCAACATGATCTGTGGACCGGCTCTCTGCTTAGCACTCTGCAAGTATTACTTTATATAATTCACTATCCAACCATGCATGTACTAAATATATGATTCTTGTGCCACAGACGAGGAGACTAAAGCTCACAATGCTATTTTTTTTTATTTTTTTATGCAGCACCACGTGACATTTTGATACATGTAAAATAAGCAAATCAGTGAAATTAGCATATCCATCATCTCGAACGTTTAAAAGATACAAAATCCTCTTTCCAACTATTTTAAAACATACATTTTTATGAACCATATTAATCCCACTGTGCCTTAGACATCAAAACTTATTTCTCCTATTGAAATGGTAACTTTGTGCCTTTTGATAAGCCTCTCTCCTCTTCCCTCCCTCCCTGGTAACCACTATTCAATACTCTTTTTCCTATGTCTTAACTTTATCAGATTCCCCATATGAGTTAAATCATGCACTATTTGTCTTTCTCCGTCTAGCTTATTTCACTTAAGATAATATCCTCCAGGTTTATCCACTTTGTTGCAAATGATAGGATTTTATCCTTTTTATGGCTGAATAGTATTCATAGTATATGTCCCGCCTTATCTTTATCTTTATTTGTTGATGGACATCCGGGTTAATTCCACATCTATTTCAATTAGCACTGCAATGAACATGAAAGTGTTCAGTACTCTGATCGTATTTCTTTTGGGTATGATATATACTCATTAGTGGCATTACAGGATATTTAACCAGCACAAGCATCTAATTGCCTATGCTAGGATTCAAAACCAGGTCAGTTAAATACAAAGCAAAGTCAAGATCTTAGTTCAACAGAAGTATGTATATTTTGGGGTATGGTTTTGCATTTTGTTCTTCATCACATGAACAGAAATACAGACGTGTATGAAAACTCAAAACACATGGAAATGTGAAGAGGAACACAATGCCATCTTGTGAAATGAGAAGTTACACATGCTATTTCTTATAATGACTTTCAAAATTATATTGCTCAAAGTTTTAGTATTATGGGACTGTAGGCACCCACTGTTTTAAAATTAAAATTAAATGCAAAAATATTTATTATTTTACTTCCATAAACTAGGCACTATTGGGATAAAATTGATGCTGATTTTTACCAGTGCCTTTCAGAGGCACAAATTAAGTTAACAAATCAAATTGTTGCAAGGTGATAATCATGATGATGATGATAGTAGTAATAAACATTAGCATGTATTAAATTCTTAAACAGTTACTAAGGGCTTCACAAACATTGTTTTAATAGCCCGGAGAGCCTTATAAGCAGATTTTACAATCTTCATTTAACTGAGGAGAGCTTGAGGTAAAGTTAATGGTAAAGAGTTTGGAATCTTCTACTAAAATATTTTAACAAGGAAGAAATATAGCAGCACATTTTAAAATTGGATTGATGCAGCAGGATCCGGTATACATGGGGAAGGAGTGGGGGCAGCTGTCAGCAAGAAACTTAGTATGAAGGTTATTGACCAGGACGTGGTAAGTGTTTGGACTAGGGAAAGAAAAGGGAGCAAGAGACAGACATTAGTTATTCAAGGACTGTGTGCCAGAGTTCAGGAGGATGATGGGAAATGAGTGCTCAGACTCCTCTCCTCCCCAGACAGCACTGAGTTAGCAGGAAATGAAGGGGCTTTGGAGTCTGGCTGACCTGGGAGTGAGGTTTTTGCTCTGTTACTTAAGCTGTGCTTGAAACGCCTTTACTTACATGGGCTGTGTCTTCCTTTTGTCACTTATAAAACAAAAATAACAACTTCTTATTACATAGGGATATTGTCAAGATTACATACGATAATGTATCAGCAAATATTTAATACATGTTCCTTAAACTTTTCCAATGAGCAAGGCACAGTGAACTGGCCCAATAGGAATTTTTCTAAAGAAGTTAAGAAGTTCTTCTCTAAGAAGTTCTCATCATCCTTTTAAAGATGTTTTTTATAGATCTTGTTACATTACTGTAATATTTTCTGTATCATGAGAAACGATTTAGTGGAAACATAAACATTTGGTAGAAATCCTCAGCATGGAGAGTTATCACACGCAGAGACAGAAGGGTGTCAGTGAATGTAGCAAGGCAGAGAAATGTCTGTGTTTTCATGTCTGTATTTGCAGGCTTTGCATTTCATGAGACTATCAAATATGATATTAAAGAAGCTACTTGATTTATGAAGTTCAGTATATTTGCTTGCTAAGAGTGTGGCGTGTCTTACTGGTAAATATTTCACATAAGATGAGAGAAGACCCTCTACAGATGTGAAAACTCCTTTCCTAATTACATTTGATCATTTCATACACATTATTATTATTATTTTTTATGGTACTTGGGGGTCGAACTCGGGTCCTTGTGCTTGCAAGGCAGGCGGCAGAACCACTGAGCTAAATCCTCAGCCCGATTTGATCATTTCATAATTCTAGGGTAAAAGGAATGTGAATTTTATTTACAATTAAAAAAATTAAAGTTGTTTTACTTTTTTACTTGTTACTGGTTTTCTCCAAGTTTCATTTTGTAATTATTGAGTCAAGTTTAATTGCTGGCTAAAGAGACGCTGATTGCTTATATTACTAAAGATGAGTTTTAATTTTTTTCCTTATTTGAATATCATTTACAAGTGCTTTTCAAAATGAAATGCTTCTAAAATAAAACAAATCATAATGAAAACCAACCCTACCTTTGAAATGCATTTTTCTTTAAGCAAAACCAAATGACCCTAAAATTCAGTATTTTGAGCAGCTCAGATGTACATTCAGGCAGCTTCAACACCAGCTAGAGAAGTTGCGGTTTTACCCCAGATAAGGCTGCTTATGCTAGTACTATGGCAACCCGTTGCACCACTTGTAAGTGCTTGTGTACTTAACCGCACCAGCTTCGCCTCTTCCTTTCCTATAAAGACTTAGAATAAGAAAAACAGAAGTACACGAGGAGGAGAAACCACAAGGGCAATCTTTACTGCTGTGAGCTTTTAGCTGTGCGAACAGCAGCCTCGTGAAAACAACACATTGAAAACCTCTTCTGTTTCAAAGTGAGCTTTTCCCATTATGCCTGGCTCCTTTAATCATTCTCAGAGCCAACCCAGTGTTTCTGATCAGTGTGTTCGTGGAAGGGAAACAAGAAGAAATTAGTAGTGCATTTGTCAGCATTTTCTTCGATTGTCCTCAGCTTTAGGGTCTGAAGGGGCTGCAAATGTAGCAGCCTCCACGAACATTAGAAAGACGTTAGTTGGAAAGACGATTAGTTTGTGACATGGATTCCCTATCACCTAGTGCTTACTTTGTGTTTGTTGTTTATTGCTGTGTGTTTAGTTCACAAAATAGTGTAACTTCAGTTTACCTCTTGGTTTTCAGAAAGGTTTATGGATGCTGCAGTGAGCAATCTTCCGAACTAGAGCTGTGCTTACGCTCCCCTTCTTCACAGTTTCATCTCTGTGGGGAGCTTCATTCACACCCACATGCATCCTACTTCTTACAAGTTATACATTTCATCAGCAGAAGCTTTTGTTGGTTTCTTCATTTTGTTTTAAAGCACAGACATCATTTTGCCTTCCTTAAAGATTTGGGTAAAAAATACTGAAAGGCAGACAACTTTGACCATTGCTTTAGTTTGTCACACACTTGTTCACTTCCTCTTTTTTGCTAAACAATAAGAATTTCCCACTTGTACAGTCACTGTTTAGTAATTTGCTCTTTTCAACAATAATCAGTACTATTAATGTAATTATTATTTGCAGTGCTAGCAATCGAATCCAAGACCTCACACATGCTAAGAAAGCACTCTGCCAACTGAGCTACATCCCCAGCACAATGATAAACTTTAATGTATGATACGCTGAAGCCCATTTTGATGGTTCACACATGGTATTTCACTCATTGTTGAGTCCCTCAAAGCTCATTAGCATAAATACTGCACTTAGCATTAAATACCCCTCCCTCCCAGAGCACAGTGTCATTGACCAAGCATTGAGCTTTTTAGAATCAGACAGGTCTGCATTTAAATCGGAACTTATTTTGCTGTGAGTTCTTTACCCTTGCATACATTTATTTAGTTTTTTGGAGCCTTTACCTATGAAGATATTGCTATTTATTTTGTAGAACTCCTGTAATGATTAGGTAAAATAATATGTCATTATTTAATAAGTACCATCGACCTAATAGTTACTTATTTAAAAACAACTATTATTAGTAGTACTAGAGCACTAATAAGTGAATTTCATTACTTGGACAAACATGCTTTGGTGATTGTTTGAATTTCTTTAACTGTGATCTTAGCCTATCATGAAGGAAGTAAAAAGCTACAAAAATATATGCTTATTAAGAGATTACTATGATTAAATGTTTTTTGTTATCTGAAGTGTACCCTCTTCCCCCCCCAAATAAGACCTAGCCAGAAAATAATCAGCCCTGAAAACCAGAGATCAACAATGCCAGCCCCAGTCAGCCTGTCCTCGCCTTACCTGTCATCTCTGTTCCCTGGCTCAGTGGCTGCTCTGTAAGGCAGGTAAGGCGAGGATAGGCTGACTGTGGCTGGCATTTTTATTGCTAATTTTCAGGGCTGATTATTTTCCAGCTAGGTCTTCCTGTCGGGGAAACACAGTGTTATGTAAATCTATATAGTATATCCTCAGATTTACATAAATCAAAACAGACATTTTTATAGGAATTAAAAGGCCAGTGGGACATGGTGGTGCACGCTTGTAATCCCAGTACTCAGGAGGCTGAGGCAGAAGGATTGCCTCAGGTTCAAGGCCAGCCTGGGCTATACAGTGAGATCAAGGCCAGCATGCACTACAAACCGAGACCCTGTCTCAAAAAACAAAAGCAAAACAAAACAAAAAACAAGCAAAAAAGAATTCAAAGTTCAATTAATATTGGAAAAATGTCTTCAAAGAGTATGTAGGTAAAAAGCAAAGTATAAATATCTTTACCAATTGTTCTTAATGCTAGTTGCCCCATCATAATCATCATTAGAGTTTGAAAAAATACTTAATACACATATCAATTCCCACCACCATTCTGAAGCAGGGTTTCCAGAGGTGGAGCCCAGGAATCTGTACTTTTAATTTGATGCATAGCCAGGATTGAAGCAAATGTAGGATTGATATTTTGTATTAACTGGGATTATAATATTGATATTCTAATTCATGCAGACACAGGAATGTACGTAACTGACACAAACCAGAATTTCCTAAGCTGTATGGCCAAGTACCCTGCAGCTCCACGGTGTTGGTGTTCACGAGTACGACTACAGTATGTCTGCAGAAAAAATGGGTTTGTGGCAGATATGTTTGTGAGACCCTGGGTTAAACAAAAACTACATAAATCCCCCGATGTCTTAATATGTTAACACAATTTATAGCTCTTTCCATGGACCATGCAGCATGAATTATTTCTGAAAAATGTTGACTGTGGGGCATCTTAAGACATGTGACTCTAAATCAGAGACCTCAGTTTTGCCTAAATTATGTAAGAAGTGATGATCTAGTTTTTTCCCTCTGAATTACAGATGAATATTGTAAGCTAGAAAAAAGGGAACATAACCAATTTCTCATACACGCACACCTCGCCTTTGTTAAGTTTGTGTTGTCATATGTTTTGTTAATGAGTATGCCTGAAATTGATAACATGGTGTTCTTTAAGCCAAATATAAATGATCTATAAGTGCATGATAAATCTTAGGAGCTTATGTGTGTGCACACTCGTATGTACTCACAATTAGAAAATAGTATTTGTTTTCTTGTGCATGATAATTCTTTTGAGAGGTGAGACTTGACTTCTATATTTATGAATAATGAATTACTTGATTTTATTCTTCTCCAAGGCTGTAAACATTTGTCCTCTTTGTTCTTAACTCTATTTTACATACTGATACTTTTATTATTTTCATTTAAAAACTGTGTGTGTGCGCGCATGCACACTAGAATTTGAACATTAAAATAACATTGTAAGGCCTGTAGTAAACACGAACAGTTATTTGCTCCAACCCAGTTCCTACCTTTGATTCCTACTTTCCAGAAGCAAACTCAAACATTTTCAGATATTCTATTTGTAAATGGTATTTTTTATTGTACTTTTGTTTTTAAAGATGTTAGTTAATATCACTTACTGACCTGTTTCTCCATCTTGAAATGTTACTCTGTAGAAGCTCTTGCTCTTTATTCTTGGGCACAATGTCTTCTCGTTTCTGAGACTAGAATCCAGTTGGGTTTTTATAATTTCTTCTGCTGTTCGCATCATCTCTTTTCTCCTGACATCTTCTGGCTCTTGATCTCCGTTTTTCTTGTTAAAGGCTTTGGTCTAGTGCCCTTGGGTGCCATTTGTATTCATGAGCCAGTGTCCTCTGCGTCTCAGTTTCCTTATCTATCAAATGAACTGCATGTCAAGAGACACTGTCACAATCCTGTATTTCGATGGAAGCGGAATTCCTTGGAATTATTTTCTGATGTTGGCAGCAACTATTTTACTCAAGGCATAATAATAATATAACCAGTGTTTTAACACAGAGCCTGTATAAAGGATACAAATTATTAAACATGCACTACTTTAAATCTAGCACTTTCTTGGTATGTGACTACAATTTACTTTAATCCTCAATTTCATTCCCTATAGAACACATAAGATAATTGCTTACTGGGATTAGTAAATACAAAATACCCATACGAAGCAGTATGCAGTGTCTGGTACACAATAATATTTCAGGAAACCATTATTATCATCATTATATTTAGTGACGAGCTAACAGAAGGAGGAAAGGCTGTTTCCTCTGCTTCTCTGAAATCTTATGAATACCTTGTTTGTAACGTGCACAGATGTTTACCCTATCAGTCCTTATTTATCTGATACTGTTTGTTGGATCATATACCAGAATTAGTAAAGTAGAATCCTTTATTTTTATTTATGTACTTTATTATCATTGTGCCATACGTATCTGTTCTTGCCATTCTTATTTTTTGTCTTAACTTATGTTTCCACTTTGTACAGCCTGTATGTTTATGGAGGTCAGGTGTACATTCTAACCCTTTGCAACATGCCACCATTTCTTCTGTTCAGAACTCAGAGGGAGTATTTATTTCATCTATTCTGTTTCACTCTTCTGTCCTTGTACTTTTCGTTGATTTGCAAACTAGACAGGCTTAAATCCCCTTAGAAACGATGCTCCACTACTTTCTTTTATTTTTTCCTCTCTCTTTTTTTTCAAGGGTGTGGAACGGGTGTTATTTAAAAGCCCTAGTGTTTCTTTTGAAATACCATTTTCACTCAAAATTGATTCCTACTTTTTTCTGAAATCCATGATGGGGGACTTAGGGGTGTGACTTCAAGGTAACTTTGATTTACAATCATTTAAACGCTTTTGAGTTGCAAAAGAAACATATTGGGAAAGGTAAATTTGGTAGCAATACATGTGTTACAGTAACACAGCTTTGAAGATCAAGGGTTCTGTTATCTACATTTTCATCTGTTTAATGTGTTGGGTCAATTCCACTGGCGATTCACAACAGGATTATAATGGGAAAAAGCGCTCCGGGTTAGATGATTTACTGATTTTTGGGGCTATGGTGCCACCTACTGAAATATTACTAAATATTCTTTTGCCTACTTGATGACACAAGGCATATATGTGAAAAAAATGTTGAAAATTGTGTCCCCAGAGGAGTAAAGTGTTTGTTTTTAATATATAGAGACACCAAGTGTACTACTGCAATTTATTTTATTTGATGTGTTAATAGAATTTAAAAGAATGCACATTGTGTTTCATACTTTTAGAAAACTGATGTTTTCTCTTTTATTGCATATCTATATATGTGCCCTCTTAATTCCCACTGCTATTTCATGTATTTTTCTTGTAGCTATTTTCCACCTCTTCTCAGTATTGTTTGTATTTAGTGTACATATTTTGTAATGCTTTTTCTATTAATAAATCTCTAATATTGAATAAGCATCTATTATGTACTAGTTAAATGCTTTAGACAAAGATTTCACTTACTTTTACCAGATCTATTTGGCTCCTTAAACAGAAGAGTTTTTGCTTTCTATTATATAGGAATTAAGTATATAGTGAAGAGGGGTGTCTAAATACATCAAACAAGTGATATACCTATATGAGTTCATTTGCTTTGCATTGGCCAAACTGATTAATCTTGCAGTGATCATTTAGTGCAGCCAAATAGGTAGGCTGTAAGAGAATTAAATATCTCGCACAACTAATCCTTTCAGGGTTTTTTTTTTTTGGTTAACAATAAGGATTCAATACAGTTGTTTCTATTGTACCAATGATTTGGAAATGTTCTGATGATGTTTGTATATGCAAAATATAATAGACAATTGAATTCTTTACTCATAGTTTAGAAAAAATTGCAAAATGTCACAGAGACATTAAAAAGTTATTCCAGACATTTGGTATATTTGGTATATATATGTGTGTGTGTGTGTGTGTGTATATATATATATATATTTCTAAATATTTTGGCATCTGTTTTTTATTCACATGTGGATGTGATACATAATAATTACACTCATCTTGGGGAATTGGCAAATATACATGTAGTATCTCATTCATTTTTACTTCTCCTTCGCATCCTTTCCATTCCCCCCAACTTTAGGTCTTTTTTCCATCTCCAAAAAGTCTACATCCCTCTATCCTATCATCTGTCTTCTGTTTTGTGCTTTCAATTGTTTGTATTTGTGGTTTCTCCTATAAGAGAAACCAGGTGATATGTAACCTCCTGAGTCTGATTTATTTCACTTAGCATTATGGTCTTAAGTTGCATCCATTTTCCTCCAAATGACTCAAATTTATCCTGCATAACTGAGTAGTGTTCCCTTGGGTAGACATACCACATTTTCTTTATCCACTAATCTGTTGGGGGGCCTCTATCTTTTCACTATTTAAGTAGTGTGGTTCACCTACCATCTATCTTATTTTATATGCAGAGGCAGTCAACACACAAGTTATTTGTTCATGTACTGATTGCCTTTATGGAAGGCATTGGATGATTGTGAGGGAGAAATGTCATTCAGATGTTAGGGTTTCTTTTAACTGGGCTATCTCTTGGAAGTCGCCTGAACTGTGTTCCTACTTTGAGATGTGTAGGTATTTTTTAACATTTAAAAATAATTGAACATACTTTACATGTAAGTATGCTAGTGGATATGCCCCATGGAAATTATTTTGCGTTGCTGAAATGCCTCCAGTTTCTTAAGGCCATTGGCTTAAATTTTACAATGGTTTTCAATTTTAAAAATTCATTTTACAGTGGTTCTATAAATTCTTGGGGGGGTGTAGTTAACATATTTTTAATATCATGTATCATGTTGAATAAAACTGTTACTAATTCTGAAAATAAAGAGATGTTGTGACCACAAGAACAAGCAAGTTTGCATTTACACTGTGTATAAACAGTAAGCCTGAAATCCTGAGATTTTCTTCCCTAAAGATAAAAGGGTGTGTGCGTGTATGTGTGCATGTTTGAAATACCATAGAAAGAAAATAAAACAAGACACAGGTTATTTTATTAGAACACAGCCACCCAGTGGAGGAATTCAAAATCACATTCAGAGATAAATGAATATTAAAGAAAACGTCTGTTTAACTTGAGAAGCCTTTATGGGAAGTAAATATGAACGCAGAAGAAAAGAAAATGTGATAGATCTTCAGATATTATGTTGTTATCCAGGGGCATTAAATTTTGTTGCATTAAAGATTAAAGGGTTTGGGTCCGGAGATTTAGCTCAGTGGCACCACGCCTGCCTTGTAAGCGCAAGGTCCTGAGTTCGATCCCTGGTACCAAAAAACCCCACAAAAACAAAACAAAACAAAAAAAGATTAAAGCATTTGTGGAAATGTGGAATATGAAGCGACTATTAGATCAAAAATATCTGTTATTCTGTTCTTAAGCCTTTAGAAACCTTTTCACAGCTGAAAAGAGGTTTATGAATTGTAGTACTTTACAATACTTGTTTATTGCTGTAGTTTGACTTTCCTATGGAAATAGTATCCTATAATAAATTAAATTGGCAAATCTCTGAATTTTCTTTAATGTTTGTAACACATACAGAACACTGAGTAAATTGTAATTTACTATGCATAGTCATTTTTAAGGTCAAGGTTATTTCAGCATGTTTAACATTACTACAGTAATTTTCTCTGAAGTTAAGTCCTGACTGAAATGCATTTTCTCTATGAACATATTCTCTATGAAACCTAACACTGGCTAAAAGATTTCATACCCTGCAAAGTTTAGATGAAGAGGAAAGGCTGCAAGGCCAGACTGATGAGGGAATTGGGCCACCTAGGCGTCCAGAACAGAGCCTCAGAGACAGATGGGCTCAGACTCCAGCCTGGATGAGCACACACCAGCCTGGTCACTTGTGTTTTCTAAGCTTCAGAGGGGTTTTTGCAATGCTTAAGAGAACAAATGCAAGCAAAGAGCTTAATAGATGGATATTACCAATTAATAATACAATGATATCACTTCTGAATTGCTCTTTAAATAAAGATAAATCTCCTGAGGTCATCTTTTGTTTCAATAATTTACTTCTTGCCTTTTGTTTTAGAACCCTGATTAAAATACTATATATCACTGTAATATGATGATTTTAACTCTTTTGGGGAGAAAACTAAGAGGGGGCCAGCTCAGTCAAATGGAATTTTTACTTTTAGTTTTTTGAGGAACTCCACAGTGATTTCCACAGTGGTTGTACTGGTTTATATTCCCACCAACAATGTAGTAGAGTTCCTTTATCCCCACACCCTTACCAGCATTTGTTATTATTAGATTTTTTGATGATATTCATTCTTCCTGGGATAAGATGGTATCTCAGTGTAGTTTTAATTTACTAATTTGTTTAATTTATACTAATACTTTATCTTGGTTCATTGAAAGTTCATTGTGTTATTACTTGTTTGTTTCTTGTTTTGTAAGAATCTTTTTGGTTTATGTCTTGTACTAACTACTTTGAAGATAACTGTGCACAGTGTAGTAACTATTTTTATTCTCTATTTGGTTATGAAATTTTGTTTAATTTTTCCGTATAATAAAAAGAAAAATACTATATGCCACATAGGCGCTTTAAAAATGCACTGCTTTTGAGCCTCTTGGAATTAAATTGATGTCTCTGAAACATTTAACATGCATTTGGCATACAAAACAATCTACTAGTTGGAAAGATTTTCTTTACCAGTCATTCTCCCCAATTCTCATTTCCAAAACTTTAAAAAGTTTTGACTAAATATTTCTGGTATCCTTTCTTTGTTTACATTTTTCGGGCTAATATTTTCCCCAAATAGGATATCATTTCTACATTTGCTTTCCCCTGAGTTTCCTGTCACCAGGGTGGCTTCTATTAATCCATTTTCTTCCCCTGCTCCAAGAATGTTTACTAAAAGATGTTTTCTTTTTCTTGTACAGTTCTTTTTTTTATTAATACATATTTGCCATACATAATGATTCCATTCATCATAGAGAATTTGTACCTGTACATAGTATATCTTAATTCTTATTTTTTTATCAATCTATTTTCTCTTTCACAAAAAGACTAAAATTCAAATGCTTCTCCACTAGACCTCTCCTTAAAGACATCACTCCAACAGCTACCTAAAGCCTGTGAGATGAACCCCGACTTCTCATTTCTCTATACACAGTCCTTTAGGCCACACTTAAATGCACCCCCGAAAGCCCTCTGTAACACCTCCTCCTGTAGCCAGCCACCAACCCCGGGTATCCAAATAAGACAAGCCTCTTATATTCTTCTTTAGGGCAGTCTGTCTCATATTTTATGGATCCTTTCTTTTCTGCTTCTCAGACTAAACAGAAATCACTGATGGCAAGGAATTTCAACATATTGGCCATATATTCCCAGCATGTGGCATAATGTCTAGTATAGAGTAAATACTCAAATCATTATATAAATAAATGAATGGGTTCTGGAAAACATCTTTCCAAAATTCTTCCTAAAGATGTTTGCAGGCTTAAAATTAATTTCAACAGTTCTCCTTTATTCTATCATTTTTCTTATTTTGCCTAGTAATTAGAAAATATTACAGTTTTGACATATTTGGGCTTTGTAAACATGACATTAAGAGAGAGAAAAAAGTTTCATTGAGGCAAAATGTTCAGAAAATTGCTACATTGTAACATAGACACGATACATATGCATATGTGTTTGTATACATCTATGTTTGGCATACTTATATGCATACATGAAATTTGAAACAATCTAAGATATTTTTGTTTTCTATTTTACAGGGCAAATTGTGACTACTTCTGCTGGTAAGAGTTAATATTTGCATTTTACTTATTTATTTTCTTATTACAAAGATTATATATTTAATATAGATATACATTTTCTATTTATTATTTAAATAAATTGTTTTAAGAAACTAAATGCTTCTTTACATTCACTTTTTCTTAAAAATAGGGCTTAGGGCTGGGGATTTAGCTCAGTGACACTGTGGCTGCCTGGCAAGAGCAAGATCCTGAGTTTGAGTCCTGTTACCAAAAAAAAAAAAAAAGTTAAAAAAAATAGGGCTTAAAAGACATAAAGTTTGATAACTACCTGAACATATCATTATTTTATATATATATATATATATTACCATGTATATTTTCTTATCTTGAAGGTAAAGAACATGACAGGATTCCAAACTTCCTTAAACATTTCAACACTATAAATAAATTTAAGTTAGGTCACAAAACTTTATAGTTTGAAATGAGTTAAAAGTTATTTGAGAAAGTAATATCTAAACATAATCTTATGCTTAAGAGTTAGTAGCATATATTTTATGTATTATGTTTATAATTTGTTTGTAGATTTAAACATTTTATATAGTTAATTGTTTATATAAGTAATTCTTCAGGAGTAATTTACCTTTTAAAAAGTATGCAAAAGCCTTGATTATTGAGTAGTTTGTAATGATTGTTATGGAATCTTCTTATCATAACTGAATTAACGGTCTTACAATATGACTAAATCCTGAGATAAATAAACTTAAATAATGAAGATGCCATCATTAAATTTATATACATTACACACAAAATAGTAGAGAAATTGAACTGAAGGTGCAGTTAAAGATAACTTATGTGACTTCAGTATTGTTACTGAAAATGTACTTTTAAAATTTTGATTGGTCATATGGTTGATAGTATGCATTTGGAAGATAAATGAAACTATTAGGATAATTCCAGTGCATAATTTTAAATGCAACACACTTGACAATTGGATAATTATAGGAATTATTTTTATCATTAAATGAAAATTCATTCCAAATGCTGAACACAAAAATACTATGAGAATACTAACAAAAACCATTCCTAAATCTGCACGACAGGCATATTTCTTTATTTTCTTTAATTTTTATTATTTTTTTCTTTTTTCATTAAATTCTTTTATTGGTAGGTATACAACACAATTACATTTCTTGTTGGGAATTGTACCTTTACATTATGCATCTTGGTTCTTATTTTTTCCCCATTCCTAGCCCTCCCTTCACGCCCTCCACCCTTTCCTATTTACAAAGACTTTATTTCCATTTTTTCCATTTCTCATCATTTTTCCTTTCCCTTCTTTCCTTTTCCCTGCCCCTCCCACTACCCCTACCCCTTTGGACCTTTTCTTCCTATTTTACATTATCGATTATTCATTCTAATCATTGGTACATTTTAGGTATACAATATAATGACATTCATCATTGGAAATTTGCACCTTTCCATAGTCTCTCTTGGTTCTTATTTTTCACCCTTGCCCAGCCCTCCCTTCAATCCCTCCATTCCTCCCTATTTACAAAGATTTTGTTCCTATTTTTCCATTTTCTCATATTAATCCCATTCCCTTCTATTCTTTCCCCTAGACCTCCCACTTCCTTCCCCTTTGCCCCTTTTCTTCCTATTTCACATTACCTATTATACATTTAGTCCTTATTTACACTTTCAGTTTCTCACACCAGAGAAACTACTTGGTATTTACACATGTGTGTCCTATTTATTTCACTTAAGAGTATCGCCTCAATGTGCATCCACTTAGCTATAAATGTCTCTAATTTCTCATTTTTTATGGCTGAGTAGTACTCCATTTTATAAAAAAACCACATTTTCTTTATCCAGTCTCCAGTTGATGGGCATTTGGGCTGTTTCCAAGTTTTAGCTGTTACAAACTGCGCTGCTATGAACATGGGTGCACATAGATCACTGTGGTATGATTCTTTTAATTCTTTGGGGAAGATCTCCAGCAGTGGAATAGTGGGGTCAAATGGGACTTCCAGTCCTAGTTCTTTGAGGTATCTCCATACTGATTTCCACAGTGCTTGCACCAGTCTACACTCCAACCAGCAGTGGAACAGGGTTCCTCTTTCCCCACAGCCCCGCCAGCATTTGTTATTGGTTGATTTCATGATAGCAGCCATTCTTTCTGGAGTGAAGTGGAATTTCAGCGTTGTTTTCATTTGCATCTCTTGAATGACCAGTGATGTTGAACATTTTTTCATGTATTTATTTGGTCTTTCTACTTCTTTGTCTGAGAAATATCTGTTCATTTCAGATGCCCATTTTTGGATTGGGTCTTCAAATTTGGGAGGTCTGATCATTTTAAGTTCTTTATAGATTCGAGATAGTAGACCTTTGTCTGAGGAAAAGCAGGTGAAGATTTTTTCCCACATTGTGGGTTGTCTCTTCACACTGCTGGTGGTTTCTCTTGCTGGGCAGAAGCATTTTAATAAGAAGAGATCCCACTTGTGGATTGTTTGTGCTAGTTCACAGGCAACTGAGGCTTTGTTCATAAAATCTTTTCCTACACCGATGTCTTCAAGGGTTCTACCTAACCTCTGTTCCAACTGGTTCAGAGTTTGTATTTTAATATTTAGATCTTTAATCCATTTTGCTGTTAGTTTAGTGCATGGTGAGAGATAAAGGTCTAGTTTTAATCTTTGGCAAGTTGAAGCCCAATTTTTGCAGCACCATTTATTAAAGAGGCTATCTTTCCTCCAGTGAGGGTGTTTGGCTCCTTTGTCGAAGATGAGATGGCTGAGTGTGTCTGGCATTGTTTCTGCATCTTCTAATCTGTTCCACTGGTCCTCAAGTCTGTTTCTTTGCCAGTACCATGCTGTTTTTATCACAGTAACTTTGTAGTAGAGTTTCAGGTTGGGGATTGTGATACCCCCTGCCATGTCTCTGTTACCTAGAATTGCTTTTGCTATTCTGGATCTCTTCTTGTTCCAAATGAATTTTTGGATTGTTTTCTCAAGGTCTATGAAGTATGCTGCTGGGATCTCAATTGGAATTGCATTAAATCTATATAGCAGTTTTGGAAGTATGGCCATTTTCACTATATTAATCCTTCCTACCCAGGAGCAGGGGATGTCTGTCCATTTTCTGATGTCATCTTCAATCTCTCTTTTTAGAGTGCCATAGTTTTCAGGGAAGAGGTCTTTGATTTCTTTCATTAGGATGATTCCTAGGTATTTCAGTTTTTTGGATGCTATTGTGAAAGGAATTATTTGCCCTATTTCTGTCTCAGTGAGTCTGTCATTGGTGTAAAGGAAAGCTTTTGATTTTTGTGTGTTGACCTTGTAACCAGCTACTTGACTGAATTTGGTTATTAAGTCTAGAAGACTTTTGGTGGAGTTCTTAGGGTCTTCTATATAGAGTATCATGTAATCTGCAAATAATGACAATTTGACTTCTTCATTACCTATCTTTATTCCCTTTATTTCTTTCTCTTGTCTAATTGCCATGGCTAATGTTTCCAGAACTGTATTGAACAAGAGTGGTGAGAGTGGACATCCTTGTCTTGTTCCTGATTTTAGTGTGAAGGATTTCAGTTTTCAACCATTTAGTATGATATTGGCTGTTGGTTTTTCATAGATGGCTTCTATCAGTTTGAGGTAGAGACCATCTATTCCAATTTTTTGTAGGGTTTTTATCATAAATGCATGTTGGATTTTGTCAAATGCTTTTTCTGCATCTATGGAGATAATCATATGGTTTTTCTCCTTGGCTCTATTAATATAGTGTGTTACATTGATTGATTTTCATATATTGAACCATCCCTGCATCCCTGGGATGAATCCCACTTGATCAGGGTGTATGATCTTCTTGATGATCTTCTGCATTCTGTTTGGCATTATCTTATTAAGGATTTTTGCATCTATGTTCATTAGTGAGATTGGCCTATAGTTCTCTTTTCAGTTGGGTCTTTCTCTGCTTTGGGGATCAAGGTGATGCTTGCTTTCAGGAATGAATTTGGGAATATTGCTTCCCTTTCAATTTCATTGAGGAGTTTAAACAGTAGTGGCAGTAGTTCCTCTCTAAATGTCTTACAGAATTCAGCAGTGAAGCCATCAGGGCCTAGGCTTTTCTTAGTTGGTAAGTTTTTAATTACATTTTCAATTTCATTGGTTGATATTGAGTTGTTCAGAATTTTTAGGACTTCTTCGTTCAACTTTGGTAATTTATATGTATCTAGGAATCTGTCCATTTCTTCTGTGTTGTCCATTTTATTGGTGTATAGATTCTGGAAGTAGGTATTGGATGATCCTCTGGATTTCTGCTGGGTCTGTTGTAATTTCACCCTTTTCATTCCTAATTGCATGGATTTGGGCCTTTTGTTTCCTTTTTCTGATAAGGTTGGCTAAAGGTTTGTCAATTTTGTTGATTCTTTCAAAGAACCAACTCTTGGCTTCATTGATTTTTTTGTATCATTCTCTTAGATTCCATTGCATTGATTTCTCCTCTGATCTTTATAATTTCCTCCCTTGTATGAGCTTTGGGGTTGTCCTGCTCTTCTTTTTCTAGAAGCTTGAGGTTCAGCATCAGGTTGTTTAATTGGGCTCGTTCTGTTTTCCTAGTATGCATATTCACTGCTATGGATTTCCCTCATAAGACTGCTTTCATTGTGTCCCGTAGATTCAATATGTTGTATTGTCATTGTCATTTAATTAAAGGAACTCTCTGATTTCTTCTTTAATTTCCTCTGTGACCCATTGGTTATTCAGAAGTATGTTGTTCAATTTCCAGGTGTTTATGAAATTTTTTGAGTTTCTTTTGTTATGGATCTCCAATTTCATCGCACTATGGCCTGATAATATACAGGGGATAAGTTCAATTCCTTTGCACTTACTTAAACATGTTCTATTTGTGAATATGTGGTCTATTTTGGAGAATGACCCATGTACAGCTGAGAAGAATGTGTATTCTGATTTTGTGGGGTGGAAGACTCTGTAAACATCTATTAAGTTCATTTGTTCAAGAGTTCGATTGAGTTCTAGTATTTCATTACTTATTTTTAGTCTAGTTGATCTATCTATTTGTGACAGTGGGGTGTTGAGGTCCCCCACTACAATTGTATTAGTGCATATATGACTTTTCATGTCCTTTAGTATTTGTTTTATATAGTTGGTGCACTAGTGTTTGGTGCATAGATATTTATGATTGTCATCTCTTCCTCTTGGATTCTTCCCTTTATAAGGATGTAGTGTCCTTCTTTGTCTCTCTTAATCAGTGTTGGTTTGAAATCTACTTGATCTGCCAAGAGGATAGCTACTCCTGCTTTTTTTTGGGTTCCTGTCACATGGAGTATTGTTTTCCACCCTTTAACTTTCAGTCTATGAGTTTCCTTTTGAATTAAGTGTGTTTCTTGTATGCAGCATATTGTTGGATTTTGCTTCTTGACCCATTCTGCCAGTCTATTTCTTTTGATTTGTGAATTGAGACCATTAACATTGATGGTTATAACTGAAACGTATTGACTTGTCATTGCCATGACTTTTTCTTTTTGTTGGGTTCTCCCCCTTTCCATTTAATTTCTTGTCATGCCAGATGGGTTCATTCTGCTTTGCTTCCTGGGGTTGTGATCCTCAATGTCTGTTCCTAGGCTATTGTGTAAAATTCTTTGGAGTGCTGGTTTGGTATTCATGAAGTTCCTAAGTTGCTCTTTGTCATGAAAGTATCTAATTTCTCTATCAATTTTGAAAGATAGTTTTGCAGGGTACATCAATCTGGGTTGGAGGCTGTTTTCTTTTAGGGCTTGGAATATGTCCCTCCAAGCTCTTCTTGCCTTGATGGTTTGTGTTGAGAAGTCTGGTGTGATTCTGATAGGCTTTCCTTTGTATGTGATTTGTTTCTTTTCTCTGACTGGTTGGAGAACTTTGTTCTTCTGTTGTGTTTTTGGAATCTTAACAATTATATGCCTATGTGTACATTTTTTTTGATCAAGGCAATTTGGAGTCCTATATGCCTCACTTATCTGTATGTCAGGCTCTTTTCCCCTGCTTGGGAAGTTTTCTGCCATTATTTCTGTGAAGAGATTTTTTATGTCATCTCCACTCTCTCCTGTTTCTTCATTGAGCCCAATCAGTCTTATGTTATTCTTCTTTGCATCCTCTAGCAGCAGCTGGATTGACTTCTCATGTTCCCTTATAATTTTAAAGCAATTTTTTGTTTCTTGGTCACTAATTGCAATCTTATCTTCTATATCTGAAATTCTGTCCTCACATTGGCTCATTCTGCTGTGTAGACTTTCAATGGAGTTTTTCATGTCCTGGAAATCTATTTGCTTCTGTTTTATGGATTCCATTTGTTTCTTATGTTGGGATTCCATCATGTTCCTGAGCTCCTCTCTAGATTTATTAATCATATCTTGCACTAGGGGCACAATTTCTCCTGTTATCTGAGAAATTATTTCTGATTTCATTTTATCCAGATCCCCTTTTGTTGCCAGTTCAGTGGGCCCAGGTGGTTGAGTATCAGAGTGTTCCATCTCATCTCCCTTTGGGGTTGCTGTAGGTGATCTGGAAGTCTGGTTCTGAAACTTATTTATGTGTTTTCTCATTTCAACTGGGGCAGGGGTCTGTTAACGCCTGCATGGATTACCTCCTCTGAGCTGGGAGAGGTGGGTCAGGGGCCAGGAGCAGCAGTAGGGATGGTGACCCAAAAGCCCTTTCCTGTGGGCTGGGAGCAGCGGGAGGGATGGTGGCAGGGAAGTCCCTTCCTCTGGACCAGGAGCAGTGGGATGGTGGCTCAGAAGCCCCTACCTCTGGGCTGTGAGCGGTGGGAAGGATGGTGGCCCGGAAGCCCCTTCCTCTGGGCCAGGAGCAGCAGGACAGAAGGTGGCCCAAAAGCCCTTTCCTGTGGGCTGGGAGCAGCAGGAGGGATGGTGACCGGGAAGCCCTTTCCTCTGGACCAGGAGCAGTGGGACGGTGGCTCAGAAGCCCCTACCTCTGGGCCGGCAGCAGTGGGACTCAGTACCTTGGTCTGGTGGTCTGGTGTCCTCTGTGTCTTTGTAGTGTGGAACCAGGTGGCTGCCTATCTGCAGCGGGGTGATTCGGCATCTTCTGCCTGACTCGGGACCTCGGTAGGGTGTGCGCAGACCTGCCTGTCTGCAGCTGTATGATTCGGTGTGTTCCGTGCCACTTAGGACCTCGGTAGGGCATGGGCAGACCTGCCTGTCTGCAGTGGGGTGATTTGGCATCTTCTGCGCGACTCGGGACCTTGGTAGGGCATGATGTTTCTTTATTTTTTGAAAGGTCTTAATGTTAATGTTAGAATTTTATAGTTTTATAGTAGCCAGTACTAAAAAGACACTTTAAGTAAATGAAAGTCATTCCATATAGCACTGTAAGTGGTCTAAGCATTTATTATTTATTTGTTTTTGTGGTGTTGGGGATCAAACCCAGGGCCTTTGCACTGAACTCCACTCCCCTACCCTTTTTAAAAATTGTCTTATTTGGAGACAGGGTCTTTCTTAGTGGCTAACTTGCACAGGCTGGCAACTTTGAGGTGAGGCATTGTCATGCCTCAACCTTCCAGAGTGCTGGGATTACAGGTGTGCACCATCACTCCTGACTGCCACTTTTAAAAATGAAATTTAACTTTCTCTTTTATGAAAGATTGAGTTAATCTCAGCCATATAAGCGAGTTATTTTGCAGAAGAGGGAAGAGCATGGGATGGGTAATGCATGGTACAATGGCATAGGGCCCATCCTCTTATTGGGAGAGTTTTCTTTATTTCTCGCTGTCATAACAAGCCTCCAAATGATGGGAGCAGGTAAGTTGCACTTAGGACCCAAAACACACAAAAAGAATGTTTTCTCCCAAATGTTGCCAATAAGGATGCAATCAGAAGAAGCCAGTAATATTTCCAAAGTAAGAGACAACGTGGAATTGGCAACTGAAGCATGTTTTGTCATCTTTAATTCTTACTTCTGAAATGAGAGTTTAAGTGAGAGCAAGGATACTAAGGCTTGCAGGTGGAGCGCAGTTCTCTGAACACCCTTTTTCACACCTTCGCCGGAAGCAGTCTTAGCAATGCCATGCTAGCATTGGAACAGCATAGCACTGTCTTTTTGGGTGTTTGCAGCGATCCTCCTTTTAGAGTCTCTTTGTAATTCAAATCTAACAAGAGTGGGAGTGGATGCTAAAAGTCAGCTTATTGCACCAACCCTGGAACCCTGCTAACACCAAAGCTGGTTTAAGGTAAAATAACTAATAATTATCAGGTCTATACTGATGACAGTGAATTAACATGAATGTACAGGATTTTAAGGCCCTCCTTCCCTCCCTCCCTCTCTCCATCTTCCTTTGTCTCTTCTTCTTTACATTGTACTTATCCTCCATCCTTGGCAGTCAATGTACAGCAGATGGGAGAATACTATGGTTAACTTTTGCTCTTACCCTGAAGCCTGGAGGTAGCTATTTGTCTACAGTTGGTTATGTGGGCATATAATTATGAGTGAACGTTTGTTACGAACTGGATGTATTTGTGAGTTAGTTGGTTATAAAGTCTAGATATTGAACACGTTCATTGGGAAATAACATAATAACTATACTATCACTTTGGATTTCTGTAATCACAGGCTAGCTCTGCACTATCATCTGCATGGGCATTGGGCCAGTTCAGTACCATCCAAATTGCTTTTAGCTGTGTTTAGTAAACAGTAATTTCACTTGACCTTCAGCACTAATAAGTGAAGCTAGGATTTCTCTGAGTTGTTTCCATTTCCCTTTTCTTAATTCTCTCTTCAGCAATATCCCAATTTTCTTAACTTTTTCTTCTTATAATTATTTCTACTTCTTTTCTAGCTTTCCCTGCTTCTCCTCTTCTCATATTTGTGCTTCTCTCTTTGACTAGTTTTACTGAGTTGAATGAATTAAAATACTTGTGTGATATCTGTTTTTGGTTAATTCAGCATTTAAATATGTATACTTTGCCATTCAAAGAAGTTAATCCATGTCAAGCAGAAAATTTAGGGAAAAAAAGAGCTCTAAAATACCAGAGATCACATGATTATTTACATAAATTATCATGAAACAATAAGGAAATACACTTTTTCAGTAAAAGAGCAAAAACAGATTTAAATATCCTTAATACATGGTGCTAATTTGTGCTGTAGAAAACTTCTGGCGTTTGTACACCCATATCATCTGAGCATGTACTGATTTTACTATGACTGGTCCCATTTCCCCTCATTTTAAAGTGAATTTAAGCTGTGGAAATGTTACTTCAGTGTCTTATATTATGTCTCTTTTGTCAATATGAAGCTGAAGACATTTTGACATTTTTGTAAGCGTGGATCATTTCTATACCTGTCTGTGAGTTTTACTTTCCAACCGTTTACTAATCTTTTCCTTGGTTGGTTTGGATTTGATTTTTAAAAAATAACAAATCTGCATGTATCTAGAACTTTTCTCTCTCATTTTTTAAAATCCTGGAATCCTAGTACATAATAATACTCTTTTTTGAATTTACTCTTCGCCATTATTTTATAAGTCTTGTAAATTTTTCTGTAAGGATCTTTACCCACCGGGATTCATTCTTGTCACCTGCTCTAGCCAGCTGAGAAACCAGTGACTGAATGGCAAGAGAACCCATGATAGATGCTTTCAGGTCCATTTTCCTATTTTTTATCCTTACTACTGTATACTTTGATTACTTATCTATATCTGCATATTATATTTCTTATTATACTTACATTTGCATCCATATTTGTATCTATGTATATACAATTATATATGCATATACACCTTAGGTACACATATGTAGAGTGTATTTGTGTGCGCGCGTGTGTGCTGCATGGATGGATACTCAGGTGGGCTAGGGAGTTAGTGTACTCAGATAACCACATGTTGCAGGATGTGATGCCCATATTTATCTTCTCCTTCAATCTCCCATTGACATAACAGGACTGACCGGACCAGAGAAGCCTAGTGTCCTACCTCCTAGCAGCCCCTCGCCTGCTCTCAGCACTGTATCCTCACCCCCAAGCATCTCTGAAAGAGGAAATGACTCCTCAGAGACTACACCTGCTCCTAGTCCCAGTGATTCCTCAGCTCATGTTTCCCTGGACCCTTTGGATAATGCTAATGCTCTTAACCTGACAGGTTGGCACGGCACAGAAATGTTCTTAATCTAAATTGTGTTGGAGTGAGCTTATCTTTTAAAGGAATTCTGAAGTAATGAAAATGTGTTTTTCTTTGAAATTATGTGTGCAGATTCTATGGGTGTGATTTTATTCAGGTGAATAAAGTTTAAGAACTATTAGGTGTGTATAAAAATTGGTTGGCTAAAGTCATGCATGCATGCATGTCTTAGGGAAAAGGAAAGGGAGAAGGAATGACCCCCTAAATAAAATCAGGAGTGGGAGTTCCATGGTCCTCTCATGTCCACATTCCATGTCATTCTCTGTTCCTGCTCTCATGGATTTCCTGCAGCCTTGGACAGGTGGGAGCTCCTATTTCAGGGCTTCCTCCCTCCTGCCATCCTAAGTAAGTCCCCTAAAGTAGAATCCTCCTATTTCCTCATTCCATTCCAAGTTGGCATTATCAGGAAATTATTGAATTTAGACCATTTATTTTAAAATATTCACTGTAAGATTTGATAACTTAGCTTTGTCATATGGGTTTCTTCTAGAGATATTTGGGTTATTTAAACTTTATTCAAATTAATCACTTGTGAGAGCCAATAATGGAAATTGAGTAAATGTAATCATGTTCATAGCAAAATATCAGATTGATATGGGAGGTGTATTGGCTGGTGAAGACCACTGATGCTCCTTTCAGTGTTGCTGTATCAGTGACTTCAGCTCATTTTATGTTCATTTCAGTGTATTTGGTACACCAGTTTACCAACATGGTGACAGTCCAAGCACTTCTGAAATGATGTGCTATGATGTCATTTTTCTAGGTAAACAGGTTTACAGAATACTATGATAAGGGACTAAACTATTTTATAGCCTAACGGTGGCATTTAGCTTTTTCTGAAAAAGAAGCATGCATAAAATCATCTGTTTAGAATGCACTGCTGTGTTTCAAATACAATACTGTTGAGGTTTATTGGCTTTTAGTAAACAGTTAAATAAATGGATAATGCCTTCTTTTAGAGATTACAGGACTATATATTAAATCTTTAACCCATTTTCCATGCCACCATAGCAGAGTAGTGTCTTAGAACAGATCTAAACACCTTCATTGCCTGAAGTTTTTATAAAAAGAATGTAAGGATGAAGATGCTGATGACAGGCAAAATATTTCATGCTAGACCAGAGATGACAAACCTTTTAAAGACCTAGTGCCCAAACTGCAACCCAAAACCCACTTATTTCTCGCAAACTGCCAACACTGCCCCATGTGCGCTGTTATCCAGTGCTGGGCTGCTGGGGTGATGCTGGAGTACTCGTTTCGTGTGCCCACAGAAAGGGCTCTTTGTGTCTGCTGTGGCACATGGGCCACAGGTTCGCCACCACTGTGCTAGATGTTTTCACTGCCTAAGTCATGTGACTCAGCTTTCCATTTTAAGGATTCCAGATTTCACTTCACACACACAAAACAGACACATGCAATATTCCTAAATCTTTGCTCACACATATCATTTTTATACCCGATCATATTAAAACCATAGATTTACAGATAGACTGTTAAAGAACAAACTTAAATGAAACAGGTTGGAAATAAAGGCGAATAATAATACAATACTGACTTATTCTGGCACAATATCTTGATAGTGAAATGTGCATGGAATGTTTCCTCTGCTTTTAAATAAAATAGAATATTTCTTGTTTATCCATATACCTAGGAAAAAATTGTTTCATTCACTTTTCTTTTCTTTTCTTTCTTTCTTCTTCTTCTTTTTTTTTTTTTAATGTTACTGAGATCAAACTCAGGACCTTGCACTTGTGAGGCAGGCGGTGGCTAAATCCCTGGCCCTTCCATTCACTTTTCTAATGATATAGTGTACATGTTTCAAGATTTTTCTTTTTTGAAAATGATTACAATAAACATCCACATGCACAACACTAAAGTGTGGAATATTATTTTTATAAAAATCATCTATGCATGTTCCAAAGTATTAATATGGACATATCTATGTATAAACAGACACATAGAAATATTTTACATGTAATTTACATGTCCAGTGGAAATAACATCATTTCGAATACTGTTCCTTTAATATATCATTTTAACCATTATGAAATGACTTCCAGCCTCCTAGGAAATGACTCTGTGTGTGTGTGTGTGCATATGTGTATAGACACACACGTATCACTATTTCCACACCTGCAAGGTCAGATATTATCAGTCTATGAAAATTGCCATGACAATAGTTAAAAATATTCCATGTTGACTTACATTTCTTTAATTTTTCATAACGATGAGCGTACTGTTTGGCTATTCTACCCATTCGACGCCTGCTATATTTCGTGTCCATTTTCCTCTTTCTTCTGTGTGATGTGTAAGAGATGATAGCATTATGGAGGATTTCATTCTTATTCGACCAACAAAGAAACGTCCCGGTTTTCAGTTTGTAAAGTTGGTGGTGAATTCACAAAACCCATCACGATCTGCAAGTGCAAGTGCTACCTGGAATCCGGCACCTTCTGAGGCCTCAGGCAGCCCAGGGGCGCCCGGGAATCTGTACCTGGGGAGCTCAGGGCGCCACTTCCTGCCCAGAGAGCTTCAGTCTTTTAGTAGATCGGGTCATTTCACGGTCTGGTAAACTGTGACAGCAGTTTGCTTCTTATTAAGCTCTTGGTATTTAAATTTTCATCTGCAGCGGGGGAAGATTGATGCGATGATTTCACTTTCTTGCCTCAGGTGTTGCAACCACACCGAATCCTCTCCCTCGCACGCACGCCGACTCGCAGGCGCCCTCTACCGGAGGAGCTGACCCTCAGACACTCAGCGGCCAGGCTGACCTTACCACACGCGAGCCCGCCCCAGGCGGGCCTGAACCAGCAGGTTTGCGGGGCCTTAAGGCTTGAGCAGATAGAGTACTTGACTACTGCTGCACTTAAGAATGGTGTGGGGGAAAAAATACAGACTTTTATTCAATGTTGAACAAGTTGAAATTTCAAACAAATTGAAACAAATTGGAATTTCACAGTTACCCATAGGGTGAGAAGCTACATAACAGAGGTTGTAAAGGAGATGGAATAATAATTACAAGGGAGGACACAACAAAAATGTGCTCAGGCAGAAACTGTTAGCAAGGATACTCTATATTTCCTTATAGTTTGGGCAATTTGTAGTGAAAACCTCTTTTGGAGCAAGTAATAAAGAATAATATGGTGGACTCTGCCCCAGCACCTCAAATCAACACCTTAACTGTTAGGAATAGCAGGAAAGTGACTCCTTATTATCGGTGAAGAGCACTGAGAAATTGTAAGTACAATGTAACTGTTCTTTTTGAAATGATTATGAAACAGATGCTCATATTTCCTATTTAAGCATCAAGAGGCTTTCAGCTTAGCATCTCTGTATTTATAAAAGTCTCCCTTCTCCCTTGTTTTTCCAAAATCAGTGTCCAAATCGTTATATGGACCCCCTTTTATGCAGGAAAACAAGTACATGGTTTCTCAGTTCCTAAACTCACAGATAACCGGAAGGCCTACACGGCCTTCAGTGAAGAGCTCTTGCTTTAGGTGTGACTGAGACATGGAAGTCAAGCACATCAGATGGGATAATGATTGTTTTGAAATATTGATTATCACTGTTCCCTCAGCATGAGAATCATCACACTTTAAACTAGGAGAAAAGCTGCCCTCTTCTCTTTTTTTGTTCCCCTGTCTCCATCTGCCAGAGAACCATTGGAGAAAAAATGTGGTGCTCTCCACAAATTCATAGACTCGAAAGTTGTGGAGAGGAAGAAGCTTTAAAGTAACCAAGGAGGACAGACTCTTGGGAGCTGGTTGTCAAAGCCTACAAAGTAGGCTGCTCAGCACTGATCAAAAAATTATCCTCTCAGTGGCTAAGTCCACTAATTAAAGATCTGTTAAGATTAATCTGCCTAATTAAAATTTGAATGCCACTCCCCAAGTGTGGCTGAGATTACCTATTTAACAAGAGAAATGAGTTTTCAGAGGAAGAAGGGAGGTTGGGAACCTGAAGAAGGTGAGATGGGAGATTCAGGACAGCACTGGGGACAAGGGCACCTATGGGGGAGAGAAATGAGTGACAGAGAGTAGAAAAGAAGATGCAACAAGACTGAAGACAAACCTCGCTGCTTTTAAAACTTATAGAGGGGCCAGTTCTGTGTCTACATGAATTTTTAAAAAGGCAAATGAATACTTGTATTTCTTTAGAGTCCTACTCAGCATCCAGAACTGATGAACTCTGCTTAGTTTATTCAGTCTTTTGAGTGAATTAGTTACATTTGGATATAGTGACTTTTGAAGAAGGACCTGAAAACTCAGTCTCAGTGGGTTGGGAAATAAATTTCCAATCCCAAAAGATGTGCTAAGTTACGGACTGCAATCCGTTTGTAAGTGGAACATGTCTGCCAACCCATATCAAAGCCATTTTCAGAAGGTGCATACCTATGTCATTGAGGAAGCAGAGAATCTGACTGTTAAATGAGACACTGTTTTATATCATTGAGCTGATGGCCACAGGGACCTTGAGCGTGAAATAACTAAAGAAGCCCTCAAATTTGGGCTAGCTCAGATTTCTTTTGCTTTTTCCATAGCAACTAGCATAGTGCTAGTCATCTGGTAGCACACTATGAATTTAAATGGAGTGCCTGTGCTGTGATTGTGTGCGTGATGTCTAGGGCTGGACAACGAAAAGTCTTAACTGAGTACAATGTGCAGCTTCTTCTGCCACAGCCCTGATTCTATACTGGTTAGTTCACGTCTGATTGGAAAGAAGGGAATTATGTCAGTATAATGTGAAGTTTGTTGGTTCTGAACCAATTTGGTTTTCTCTCCTGCCAAGGGAGATTACATAATGAAAACAGAATTGTAACCTTCAACCAGAAGGAGCTCAGCTTTGCACAGGCAGGAGCCCTTTCAGCTCTATTTTAAGAAAATTAAAATCGAGCACCTGCATGTGGAGGTCTCCCGGGGAGGCGCACTCGCTCATGAGAGGCGCTCCGCAGGTGCCGGGTCCCACTTCCTCCTGGCCACCCCGAACGGCCTTTTATCTTCAGAGTTCTTCAGTCTATGTGGTTTCAGTACCTCCAAGACAACACCTCTCTCTGCAGCACTGATGAATTTTTAAATATTGCCCAAGGCAGCGCTCAGTTTGGAGGCTTGGCCTCCCTGGGCTGTCCAAACTATCTGTGGTCTGAAAGTAGAGCTGTATAGGATCCCATCTTGTGCCCCTAAATCCATCTTTTCCGTAAGTCCGCGTGTTGTGGTGCAGTTTTGTGAAATGCGTATACTGTGGTGCAGTAGCTGTGCTTCATTGCCTGTTGCTGTTTCTTAGCTGCAGTCATCAAGTGTTTGTCGGCGGGCTGCTCTCTGCCCTCGTGTGGCAGGACCAGCGACAATGCTGACGGCCCTTCTGGTTGCAGGTATTCCAGGAGAGAGAACAACTGCCACCTTTCCTGCAGACACAAGCTTCACCCCAGCAGCCACCCTCAGCCCTGCACACGACAGCTCTGCTGCCTTACCTGCACACACCTCCAACACCAGCACCCCAGATACCTCCTCAGGTTTGAGCAGCATGTGCCAGGTGTCTTAGGCTGCAGCTAATGAAATGGAAACTCCAAACTCGAACGTAGCTCTTTAATTTTACTCCAAATATTTTCAGGTTTCCTGTTTTATAAACTTTCATATCTTGATGCTAAATTAGGCAAAATAAACTTACTAGTAAGCTTTCTCTGGGGGATATTTTGTTTTATTATTATAAAATAAACACGAAGTTCATGGCAAAGAAGAACAGACAACAGGCTTTAATAGCAGAGAGCCCTAGGATCAAATCCAGCTTCTTCAATTTTCTAGCCAGTCAGGACAACATACTAATACTTTTCCTTCTACAAAAATGGACATGATGTACTCTTTTGATAAGACTGATCAAAGACAGAATAAGCAGCAAGCCTGATGTTCAATAGACATTTTGAAAGAGTAACCTTTACCCCTATTGGCAACCCAAACAAGGAGGACCGTAATCGACAGGGGAAAGAATAGTGTGAGGAAGCTTGCGCACCAGGGAAGAATTATACCAAGAAAAGAATAGTTTTCCTTCAACACAGACAATGTTGAGTTTGTCAAATTCCTTGAAATGTTACTTATCTGGAAGCATGGTTTGTAGATGAGTCTTTGGTCTTTAAAAACAGCAAGTATCGATTGAAATGAGGTTGCCTAGAGCAAAGGTTTTCTTTGTGGCACAGGATTCCCTTTGCCCTCCAGGAGAACGGACTCATTAACTTTCATCTTCTGTTCCTTCCCTTGCAGGTCTCGTCTCTGTAGCCACCGCAGCATCCACACAGAGCCCTGCAGCAAGCACTCTCCCGCCAAGCACAGCAATAGGTGACAACCTCACCCCCAGTCATGCAGGCACCTCACCCCCACACAGCCCACCTCTCCGCCTTGGGCTGCTTTCTCTGCCCAGTTCAATGTAGTGTTTTGACCCCGAGAGCTCAGGAACTCTTAGATTGTTTTCCGTTTAGCAGTGCCACAGCTGATGAGATCAGGACATGAAGTTCCTCTACCCCTCCATGGTTGCAGTAGCCCCCCCAGGAGAGGTGTATTTTATGCGAACGTGCATGAGAAATAATCTAAACTGCTAGAACTTCCTTCTCTAACAGTGGGCTTACCTATTCTCTACCAGTGGAAAAGACTAAGTCTGTCGAAGGGGGTCTCCTTTCTAAGAGAGGAGGTTCAGTCAAGCAGGGAGGGACGTGGAGTTAAAGGATGGGGCCTCCCTAGATTGCCCACAGCAATGGCTGTGTCTGAAGGGGCGAGGGAAGACACAGCCCCTGAGTCTACCCTGCTTCCCAAGTGCTTGCAATCTAAGAGACTGGCAGAGACCCCTTAGCTTCCACATTCTCTAGTTAAATCCGTGGACTCACATAAGATACTATTTGTTTGGAAAGCATTTTTGCTGGCAAAAGTTACAATAGAAACAAGGCACCCCTTGCCTATTGTCTATTTTTTTTTTAAAAGAATATAAAGGATAAACTTCATTCTATAAGGGTTAGAGTTGTATACATCTACTTTTAGGTCAACAAAGGGGATGGAGACCATTCTGAGAGTTTTGGGAGCACGACTATTCAGGCGTATTGCCACGCCACAATCAGATATTTCACAAAAATGTTAATGTTATCAAAATTTTGTTTATTGCACTAATTTATAAAATTGTTTCATGTTACTGGATTATTATAACATGATACTTGGCAAACTCTGTATTATGTGTTAAAGCTAGATAGATTCTACAGTTTATCAAGTTGAAACATTGTAAATCACCTTTCCCCAAATACATGCTAAAATAGAATTTTAATAATTTACCTTCCTTTTCTTCTCTATTGCAGTTCCTACCACAGCCTCAACTCCATGCGGTAAGTTAGTTTTTGTTGTTTGTTTGTTTGTTTTAGAAACAGTGCATGTCACTTTACAGTTGCACTGTTTCTTCATTCCAAGCTTTCAACTAGGCTCACTGGTTCTAAATTCTCAATAATAACTAGCTCCAGTTCTGAAGGCCGGTATTCAGCAGTGACAAGATTGTTGGATTTCATTTTCAAACCTGATTTTGAGTACCTATATTAAAACTTACTAGCTAGATAATTCTGAAGCCACTTAACTACAGCTGAGGTATCTGTAAAATAATATGATAGCAAGTTTGCTTTGGGATGGGGGAAGGATTCAGTGTGATGGTTAATATCAAATGTGGATAATATTTTGAAAGCTCATCAAAAAGAAAAACTGTATCTGTCTCTCTGTCTCTGTCTTTCTGTCTCTGTCTCTCTTTCTCTCTCTCTCTACAGGGGCTGGCTCAAGCCTGAAATCTGAGAACTGCTTGTATCTATCCTTTACTCATTTTCTTCCTCTTTTCTCAACGGAAACAAGCTCCTCCTGTGTGGTCAGGCATATCGTTCTGTTCACTTCTAAATCCTTCAGGAGCTCTTCACGCAGTTAGTGTCAAGGTCAGACTTCAAGTGTCCCCGTTGCTAACGGGACCCTTCATGTTCAGCTTCTGTCCCTCTCCCCTGGCACCATTGCCCGTAGCTCTTTACTTCAGCAACCTTCCTGCAGCCTCCCAAACACAGACCCCCCACCTCTGCGTCTGCTCCCCTTCCTGTTCTATCTTTGCAGTTCTCTCCCCTCCCTCTTCTCCAGCCCCTGCATTTGTTCATGTATGTCCTGCTCACCTGTATAATACAGTGTGAGCCGTCTTCTCAGGAAACCCTCTTCCATCCCCCCGCTCGGAATCCACAGCTCTCTCTAGCCCCAGGTTATTTTGGGCATAACCTTGCCCTTGTTTGACCTCTGCAGTCCAGTCTGTGTGTGCTCCGCATTCGACTGCACTTCTTAAAAAGCTAACTGTGTCTGATTTGCTTTTTTATTCCTGGTGCTTGGGATAGCATCTGAAACATAACAATGGCTGAATGATTTTTGTTAAGTAAAATAAATGATTAAATTAATATTTGCTCAAAGATATTTTTACCAGTCAGTAGAAGTTATTGACAATGAATAAAGTTTAGGAAGTGTTTATTGTTGTCAGTGATAATTTTACATTAATTAAAGCGTTGAATGAGGGCCTATGGTTTCTGAATAATAAACATTCCAAATATTTGGAGAAATGTGTTACTACGTTTCATACAACAAAGGCAATTGTAAAAAAGAAGAGAATATTAGTTCGATGCTTTTCTTTTTTGAGACAGGGTCTTGCCATGCAGTTCAGCATGGCCTCGAACTCACTATGTAGCCCAGGCTGGCCTTGAATTTGTGGTGATCCTTCTGCCTAAGCTTCCCTAGTGCTAGTATCACAAGCATGCACTACCATGCTCGGCTTCTTTTGATTTTATTTTTTGTGTTATTCTTTTGTGGATTAACAAATAATTATTGAGCTCTTATCAATAACAGATATTATTCATGGACCCGGATTTATGGCAGTGATCAAATAAATAGACTGGTTTTACTCTCATGGAATTTATAATCCACTTAGGAAGACAGAAATTAAATGTAATAATTACTTAATATAAATTTATAAGCTGAAGTTCTTGAAAGGTGAAGAGAACTATTAAAGAATGATATGGAAGCACCTCATGCACATCTACTTTTCATATTTCTGGGGATCTTTTAGTGATTTGACTTTTTTTTTTTTTGGTACCAGGGATCAAACTAGGGTCTTTGCATTTGTGAGGCAGGTGGCAGAACCACTGAGCTAAATCCCTGGCCCCATGATTTGACATTTTTGAAAATATATATTAAGGCATTTGTACTTAATGTATATCTATTCATTCTGAATAAAGGATAATTCTCATTTTTATTTTCTTTCAGTTGAAAAATATGGTGATGTCTCTGTGACATACACATATGACAAGAACAGTACATTATTTAGAGCAAAACTAAATCTTCCTGCTACCGCGACATGTAATTCTGTGAAATGTGAAGACTTGGAAAATCTAAGAGAATGTTCACATCCTAGTATTGAAATAGCTGATGATTCATGTCATCCACCTTCAGTTTTCCAATTAGATGTACCACCAGGTAAATATCCAGCCACTGGTGTTTGTATGTTCATAGGGACAGTACAGATCCACGAATGCATGTTCTAGTGAGCCCAGGAACCCGTGTGGTAAGAGAGCAGAGATCCAAGCTGAAGGAAAGAAAGTCAAGAGTGGAATTTTATGCTTTCCTAATCAAGTAAAAATCAGGAAGTAATATAAGCCTTCTCTTTATATCTTTAGTTACCCCTCCTACTTCTTTTACAGAGAAGTAGGTTTACTTTTTTCATTTTACTTCATTTACTTTCTTTTACTTCTCTTACACAGAGGTTCATGTAGATTTCATATAACTTATCTTACTAGGTGATTGTAGACAAGCTTTCTCTTTTCTGTCTTTTACTTAATTCAAGTCATTACACATTACTCATTTTATCCTTTTAGATACAACTTTGCCCTGAGTGTTAAGGAAAAACACAGAGTCAAGGATTTGATGTTTATGGAAAGAAACAAAAAGGAGAACAAAAAAAAAAAAAGGAGAACTAATCAGGCATGGTGGCGCCTGCCTGTGATCTCAGCACTTAGGAAACTGAGGCAGTAGGATCACCACTGGTTCAAGGCCAGCCTGGCTATGTAGTAAGTTCAAGGAGAGCCTGAATTAGGTAGTGAGACCCTGTCTCAAAATACAAACAAACAAACAAGAAAGGAGAATTGCAGTGACATTAAGGAATTTGAGCCGGTTTTGCCACTGCTGGAAGAGAGAAGAGACAGAAAATGCGAAGCAGTGTCTACTGAAGCATTTCTTAACCAAATGTATCTTGGAAGAGGGATTCTGCGCAATTGTCTAAAATATCTTATATAATTTAAAAGTTTGAGATTACTGAGGAATTTATTAACACTTCAAATATTTAGAATTCCAGTGTGTTTTGAGAAAATCCATCTAACTTATTCATTTTCCTATAATACTATGAAATAAGTCATCATTTCAACACAGAAAATGTCAATATTTAAAAATGCCTACCCTAAAAGAGAAGACCCTATTATTCCGTGTAATAATCGATCAATCAAAATAGTTAACAGAATCGGCTTACAAAAAAGATATAATTAAGAAATCAAAATGAAGTGTTTTAAAATGTACAAAACTATAGTTTTATTTAGATGTTTGCTTAAGTTTCATTTTTAAAAGTAGCATAATTCTAAATGAAACTTAAGTGCCTAATATTGAAACAATAATAAATACAGTACTGTAATAAACGTTAAATATTTGAAGTGATGTATGCTAATTACCCTGATTTGATCATTATCACACAATGTATACATGTATCAAAGTACCATCTCGCACACCACAAATTCATACAATTATGTGTCAATTAAAAATAAAGCTTAATATTAATGAAGTAATCAAGAAATATCAAATCTTGAGAGTTATTACATTTTTTTTCAAAGCACTCTAAATGCTTGCCAAATTCTATATCAGTGACTTTAGTTGAGAAATGTGCATATTATGTACTATTAATTGTCTATTTCTATATCTTCTTGACAGAATATGAAAAGTTTCAGTTAATTGATTGTACACCAAAAGAAGTAGCAGATACTTCAATTCATTTATGTTGGGAAAAGGAGCATTTTAATTGTACTGAAAATTTTAGATATGAATTTCAATGTGGTAAGAATGTAATGTTCATCACAGATTTTTTTGTTGTAGAAACTGTTCTAGATATTGTCCTCTATGCTCTTTTCTTCCTCTTCCTTTTGGTTTCTGGTATGTTTGAAGTCAAATAATTATTACCTATGCCACTCAAAGAGATTCCAAAATAAATACTCATCTTGAAATGTAAATATCAAAATAATAAAAGTTAATTATTTTACAGAATTTTTTTGATGATTGTTATACACCAGGTATTGCTGAAGAGATTAGGAGAGAAGGGTGTTACAACAGAGTGGTGATACATATACTATGTTAGAAAGAAAAAGAAGGTATAAGATTATTGGGTCAAGAGTCTACTTTGTCAGGCTTCTTTCAACAGAACTGGTACACAATTTCATGCATGCTTGTTTAACAGGAAAAGAGCAAGCACTCATAGGAGTGAATATGGTTTTGGATTGAGATAACATTTCCTTTTCAGTGTATTAGAATTTAATGGGAGAGACTCACCTATCCTCAGCATAAAGCCAGGCTGTATTTGGCAAAACATAAATCGTTATGTATGTGCACACATATGCTAACATACATACATACACACATGATGGAATGTGGCATTGGTTGTAATCATCATGTTAAGGGGAATAAGTGGCTGTGATATAAGCAATATAAGGAACGTAAAAACTAACACATATAGACTGACAAGAAAAATCATATATTTAGAAAATCTCTTTAGGCAAAGGCTGTGTGTCAGCTTTCCCATCACTGGGACAAAATATGTGACACCCACAATTTAAGGAGGAGTGCTTGATTTTAACTCATTATTTCAGAGGGTTCAGTCCATGGTTGGCTGGCCCCAAGATAGAAACAGCATGGCAAAAGGGTATGGCAGAAGAAAGCTTCTCAATTCACAGAAGCCAGGAGGTAGAAAAAGAGGGAAGAGCCAGGGGGAAAGGCATACTCTCAGTGACCTACTTCCTTCAAGCAGGCCCCATCTTCTAACAGCACATTCAGCTATGAACTCATCAGTAGACAATCCCCTGATGAGGATAGTGCCCCCATGACCCAGTCACCTTCTGAAAGCCCACCTCTGAGCATGTGACATTTTGGGGGCATTTTAGATGTAACCATAATAGGCTACCAAGGTGTAATCTAAGGTTTTGAGTACAGAATCCTAATCTAAGGCCTCATTCCATCAGTTAAATTAGAGCCACTTTGAAATTATACTTGCAAAGTATTTTTTTGAAAGTTGAGCATAGCAAAATCATTTTCAAGATTTTTGACTTTTTATTTGAACCATTGGCATTGGTTTTTAATCTAAGAAATATCATAGTGTTACAAATAAGGAAAAGAAAGAAAAGAAATATATATTTCTGCATAAATACAAAAGAAGAAACTTGTGTGTTAATATAACATATGCAATATTTCTTTCTTTCAGGTAATTTCCAATTTTATAACCAATCAATTGAATTAAAAGGCCTTCTTCCCAAAACAAAGTATAACTGTAGTTCACGAGTGTCCTATAAAGGCCAGAGCTACAGAAATGAAATTATATATGTCGAAACAGATTGGGGAGGTGAGTATATTACTTAAATTTATATGTAAAACTGCATAGCCTTTCCTGTCCTTTTAATTTTGGATAATAATAGAAAACTATGGGACTTTAGAGGACAAATTTTTAAAATTGAATTTAAAAATAAATTACTCAAGGCAAAAACTTATGCCAATTTTTTTGTTATTGTTCAAATTGTAGTCTGTTACGTTGTCATGTTAATAAGTAAATTGTTTCATTCTCTTTTTTATCATTTAATTTACCCTTCCTTTTATAATAGTCACTTCTTTTTGTATTTTTGTGCCCTCTTCCCCTTTGTCAGATCCTGCCTCTGATAGTAGTAAAATAAGCAAAAGAAACTCATAAAGCAAAGTGGTAAATCTAAGTATTGATGGCAAAATAGTAATTACTGCTTTCAAATTGCCATCAATGTAAGTAATAACACAACAATAGTACAACATGATAATGATATAACTGAGAGGTAAGATTATGGCAATTAATAGAGTCTGGGGAGAGAAAAAAGTTAAAAAGTGCTAAAATTCCACTATTATTTAAAAATATGAAGATTCTAACTAAATTTAAATTTGCTAGAAAAACGAATTAATTATATTTTTGACGATTTATTAATAACTGCTACAAAACTAAAAAGATGTCATTGCATACAAGAAGTATGTAGAGAAACATTTTCATTTCTCCTGAGCATATACAAGGAACTGAAATTTTTAAATCATATTTCACCTTTATATTTTGCATTTTGAAGGACTGCCAACTCTTTGTAAAGTGGATGCACCATTTTATATTTTCCCCAGCAATGTATGAAGGTTCCAGTTTCTTCACATCTTGACAACACCTGTTAAAGCTATCATTTGTATTTCAGCTGTGGTTGTACATGTGAAGTGGTGGATCATTGTATTTTGGACTTAATTTTCTAATAATACTGATATGGAGTAAGAGTTACGTGTTTATCGGCCATTTATATATCATTTATCTATTCAAATCTTTTGACTTTTTAACTGAAATTTTTATTGACTTCTGAGTTTTTAAATTGTTTTAGACACAAGTCCTTTGTTACATATGTAATTTTAAAATATCTTTTTATTCTGTGAGTGGTCATTTCACTTTTTCAATAGATTTTGAAGTATGAAAGTTTTAAATTTTGATGATGTTCATTTTACCTACTTGAATTTTTTGTTGCTCCTGCTTCTAGTATCATATATAAAAATTCATCGTCAAGTCAAAGACCAGAAAGATTTATCCTTATATATTTTTCTAAGAATTTTATGGCTTTAGCTCTTAAATTTAGCTTTGTAATCTATTTTACTTAATATTTGTATATGGTGTAAGGTGAGTGTCTAGTTTCTTTCTTTTTTATCGATCTAGTTGTACTAGCACAGGACATCAGTTGAGCTAGTGAAAACATTATTCTTTTTCCTGTCAGAGGATCTTACCAGTCTTATCAAAAATTAGTAGACCATAATGATATTTATTTCTGGGCTTTCAGTTCTATTCCATTGATTTACACACCTATGTTTTACTTCCGTACTAGATCATTTGTTACTGTTGATTTGTAGTAATTTTTGAAATTTAAAAATGTATTGTTAAATTTTAGTCTTTTTCCTTAAAATTGGAATATACAGTGGCCCTAGAAAGTGTACATGAGTTTTAGGATCAACTTGTCAGTTTCTATAAAGATTTCCACTGGGATTCTGACTGAAATTACAACGAATCTGGAGATGACTTTGTGGAGAATGTTCATTTAACGCTCTTAGTCTTCCAGTCCAGGAACATAGAGTGACTTTCTATTAATTTAAGTCTTCTTTAATTTTTATTTAAAATGGTTTGTAGTTTCAGATCTAGTATTTCTGTTGTTAGATTCATTCCTAATTTGCCTCCTACTTATTAATACCATTATTTTCTTAATTTCATTTTCAGATTATACAGTTAGGATATAGAAATACAACTAATTTTTCTGTATTAATCCTGAAATCTGGGTATTCACAGAACTCATTTATTAATTATAATACTTCAGGACTTGTGACAGAGCATACTAAAGTGATACTAAATTATTTATGGAAGGGACAGCTCAGGTGTAACAGGATACCAAAATCCAAGACTTCCCATACACTGCCAAGATAAACACAAAGCAAATAAAACTAAGTAAGAATACATCCTCAGCATAAGAAAAATTCAGTATTTTAATGTTAAATGTGAGAATTATTACAATTTTGACAAATAAGTGTAACAAAATAGAAATACTAGCTAACTAATTTTTATATTTGATTAAAGCAAAACATACTTCAGTGAGGGGGGGATAATCATTTCAACAAAGAATCTGGTATCTTTATGGAAAAATATGAACATCAGTTTGTACCTCATAACAGAGACAAAAATTGATTCAAAATGGTTTGAAGATCTAAGAGTTTAAATTATAAAATATTTAATCAATGATTTAGGAAGATATCTTTGTGCATTTAACCGTCAAAGCTTTCATAGGACACAGAAAGCAATAATCTTAAAAACTTGATAAATGGCACTTAATCAGAATCAAACATTCCTCCTCTTTGAAGTGATTAAGAGAAATAAGCCATAGATTGTGAGAAAATATCTGTAATTATTTTTTCAACAAAGGAAGAATTTCCAATATATATAGAGAGAGCTCACTCAGTTACAAAATACGGCATGAAACAGCCCAGTTAAAAATGGACAAACATTTTGAACACATATTTCATAAAAAAGATTTGCAAATGACTAATACAAGTACAAAAAGATATGCAACATCATTAGCCATCTGGGAAATGCAAATCAAAATAATATGATGAAATGATATTACACATCCACTAAACTGGATAAAATTAAAAAGATGACAATACTAACTACTGGTGAGGATGAGAAGTAATGGTCCAGCAATTTCACTCCAGATATTACCAAAGAGAAAATATTATGTTCACAGGACAAAGTAAATTCATTTATTATAGCCCCAAACCTGGAAACAATTCAAATATCCACCAACTTTTGAACCATGGATAAAACGTGGCTTACCTTTATATTGGAACACTACTTGTATTGGTCAGCTTTCCATTATTATAATGAAATACTTGAGGCAATTAACTTATAAATAGATAAAGTTTGCTTAGATCATGGTTCTAGAAGTTCCAGTCCAATATTGGGTGACCCGATAGCTTTGGGCCTCTGGTGCAACACCAGCTAGCAATAGTGGAGACCTCATCATTGAGCATACTACTAAGCTAATGAGGCATAAAGCAAAAAGAGGAAGATCCCGATGTGCCTAAGTCCCATTCAAAGGCATGTCCCCAATGACCTAAGCATTTCTCATTGTACACCACTTCTAAAAGTTCCATTATCCCCCAGGAACATCACCTTGGGGACCAAGCCTTTAACACATGGACCTGGGGGAAGAGGACACTCAATAGTCAATCTGCAGCACTACTGATTAATAAAAAAGAAGTAGCTACTGGCATAGGCAACAATATGGATGAATGTCTAGACTGTTACATTAAATGCTATATGCTAAGATATAAATTTTAGTTATTTACATGAAATGGATGAAAAAGCACATTTAATCTCTGATAAGGCATATCTGAAGATATGTGGGGTTGGATTGACTGGGAAGTGGCACAGAAACACTTTGGGGATGATAGAAGTGTTCTACGGCTTGGTGGTGGTGGTGATTATATGGAGGTACACATTTGTCTAACACATTAAACTACACTCGAAATGGGTGCATCTTGATGTGAATTATGCCTCATACATATTTTAAACATTTAGGATATCCTTCATCTCAGTTTCTAATGACTACTAAGTTTTTCAGTGGTACAAACATGAGGTTTTGGTCACAGTGACATCCAGAATTCTCAAGATATCTGAAAAATAATACATATTAGAGATAGAGGCTGTCAGACATCTGCAAGTCAATGGAGTGCTTAGGTTCATGAATGTAACTCAGGAGTGATATTTACTTTGTTCAAGTTGTTTATTCTAAAACAAATTTAAGCCCGATACATTTCTTTAAATGTCCTTAGTAATTTATAATTAGTGAAAATATGGCAGTTAGTAATGTGTGCTTATAATACAAAGACTACTTTCATGTTTGATTTTTCATATAACATATTCTTATTCTTTTAACAGCTCCAGGAGAGCCTCAGGTTACTTGTAAAGGTACAAATATTACAGGAGAAATTGTCTGGCTTCCCCCAGATAAATCAAATGTATCTGGATTTTATCTTTCTTATTTGGAAACATCAGGTAATTTGTATAGAATTTAATTTCATATTTGGAAAAAGAAATGAAGAAACTGACAATAGTAGAAATGTGGATTGAACCAATGAGACATACAACTTATAGAGCATTTATGCCCTATGAGGACATTTTGTCGGCCTTGATTTTAGAACTGCTTCCATTCATAAAGGGCTTTCTAGCCCTAGATATAAAAAAATCCCCAAACATCTCCCAGATTTTCTTTTTATGCTTTGCAGTGCAGAACCTGGGGAAAGAAAATCTCTGGCAGATAATAATCTTTCCTGTCTTTCAAATGTTATGCAGATGATTTCTTCTATTTTGAAATCACGATTCAAGCCACCAAACAAAAAATGAACACCTTTCAAAAATGAATCCAGTTAATACACAGAAGATATTGGGTGAATACAGCTGAATTTTGACCCAGTTAACCACTTGATAATCCAGCTTATAGATAGACTTGTGGAAAAATAAATGTAGTCAAAGTGGGCTATGACTAGCTCAATCAAGAAACCTCCAAATGAAGCTATTTTGGTGAACACCCCCTGGACATCTTAAAGTATCTAAAATGTTTGTGGTAAATGACGGGCATCAAAGGAACATTGCGGATCAGGCTTCAAATCTGGGATGGTCCTTGCTGCTCTAATCCTTTACCTGTAGGACTGAACTGAACAATTCATACAATTCCATCTCTGTGTTTGGTGGGAAGGTGCTAGGCATAAATTTTAAAATTCAAAGAGTAAAATACCACCACTATATTACATTATCTTATGTTTTGATGACTTTGTGTTTTTAGTTGTTTGAATTTTAACAATCAAGCTACTGAAGCAATGTTAAATACACATATAGTTTTTAGCTCAAATGCTTTCAGGGATGAAATATGTTTTTTAGTTTCTGGTAATTTCAACAGTTAGGTTTATAATAGAGGAAAAAAGGTAGAAATTTTGTTCTCTTCTTTGAATCTTTTTCACTCTTCCTGGATGCTTTTCTCAGTTTCTACACTTTCTCTACTGCAGAATTGTTCATATGCCAGAGCGTGTAGTGGGAATGTAGTGTGCATACTGCTCCTTTGTATTCTATAGCACTTTTAGAAATCTATATTAATATTGCATTTATGTAGTGAGAATAATCAGGATGCAGCCAATTAGTTATTAGCAGTCCGAAGATTTTTGTTTGTGTGCAACTAGCATAACTCCTTGTTAGTTACTGTCACTGAGATATATGGCTGTGCAAATGGAGAGAATAGGAAGAAGAGGGTTTCATATGTATTCTTGCTCTAAACCTGTTATCTGGTGACTGAATCAGCCTCCACTCTGTGGCATGCACTGAGTCTTCTTTAAGGCCCTTTGCAGCAGCCCGTAGTGCATCTTTTCTGGGGGAACCAAAATTGTCTTGCCATAATGAGGTCCTCTTCCTTTTACCTATAGGATTATACTGTTGTTACAGTATTGTTACGGCAGTTTTAACTACTCACATTATTTCAAGGAAAATCAATATTAAAATATTCCAGAATGGTCTTTGAAATTTCAAGTTCATATTACTTCTTAATCGGACATTACATTGCATCTTTTCACAATTTATTTTAGTGTCTCTGGAATTGAGGGACTTCAAGGGAAAGAAAAATGCAATTGGCAGTTATTTAGTGTTTTTGGTTTGTAGGGTGTTTCATAATATTCTATTTAATGGTTTTTATTAAGTATTCTCTAACCGAGAGGAGAGGTGCATACAAATCTTTATAGTTCATTTGAGGAAACTGAGGCTAATGGAATTTAGTAAATATTCAACAGCTTGAACTGTGCTCTTCCTGCCATTGTGCTGGTCATGTTTTTGGCATGTGACATCTGAAGAAGCTGCCATTTTGTGCCATTAACGTAATGTTGTCAAGTGTACAGTGTAGAGTTCTCAATAATTGGAGAAGTCTGCAGATTTATTATTCAAATCCTTTATTATTCAAAGGATTAGTTTTCAAAATTTTTTGAAACCATTGTGCACCATTCAAGACCACAATGATGAGGCTGGAAATTATTTTATAGAATGTTTCTTTTTAAAGAAAAATTACCTTTTCATTTTCTTGGCAGTACAAAAATCCACTGGGTATCAGTATCAGTATGGTTACTCTATTTGAAATAGTGTTCAAGAAGAACTTTAAAATAGTCCACATCAAGAAATTGTTAGTGCATTTCCTGAGGTGCTTTCTATAAAACAAAACACAAGTGGAGAAGTCAGTGTCGATCTGGGCATTTCCATGGCAAGACGTATAGCTTGTAGGATGGGCCTTCTCTTGTAGCCTCTTGGAAAGATTCATAAATTCAAGACTTTACCAAAATTAAGTCCTTATTTGTTGCACACTACTTGTTATGACATCAGAGATCTGAGAAAAACTGTCCCAGCACATAGAGAGGGAAATAATGTTTGTGTAAAGTATTTTGGCCTCAGTCAAAGTTCTCAAAGGAAAAGAACCAAGAGAATAGAACAGAGTCAAGGAAGAGGAGTTCTTAGATGGGCCTACATAGTAGGAAGCTGGATAATTTCACAATGGCTGCATGTGAGAGAGCCGGGGAAATCACTGGCTGTTCAGTCTCAGGAGCTGGAAGTCTCAGAACAAGAGAGACCGATGATGTACTCCAGCCTGAGAGTGAAGGCCTGCAAGTCCCTGATGAGACACAGGTGCAAATCCACATTCAAAGGCTGAAGAATTAAGAGTCGGATTCTGTGGGCCACGTCAGCAGCAAAACACACACCTGTTAAAGAAAAGTTGAACCTTTGTGCATGAAATCTCCCCCTTCTTCCATTTTTTGTTCCATCTGGGTCCCCAGCCTATTGGACAGTGCTACCCTCATTCAAGGTGGGTCCTCTTCACTAGGTCCACTGGCCTACATGCCAATCACCTGGAAACAGCCTCACAGATACACCCAAAAGTGTTCTCTAGTAATTTTCTAGGTGACCTTTAATCCAGTCATGTTCCTGACAAAGATTAACCACCAAATTTCAAGCAAATAAATACCCCTACCTATCTTTCTAAGCACTGCAAAGTTTAAGGAATTAGTGATTTTAAAAAAATCTCCAATGACAATGTCTTTGAACAATGCATTGTTCAAAAATAAAACCAAAAATCTGAATTCTGTCACATTGCTTAATATAAAAGCTTGATAGAAATATATTAATGAAACTTATTTTGGTACAGAATGATTGTGAGATTATATAAGCCAACACCCATAATTAGGTTACTAAACAGATGCCCAGGTTGCTCTTAAAAAGTTTCTTGGGGCTGGGGATTTAGCTCAGTGGGTTCACCACCTGCTGTGCAAATGCAAGGATCTGAGTTCGATCCCCGGTACCAAAAAAAAAAAGTGTCTTGACACTTGGATCTTATCTCAATAAGAAGTCTGTTGTCCTAAAAGCCAGATTGTGTATATATATATATAAGGAGGTTTTAGAAATCAAGAGTAAGAAGGCTCCACCTGCTTCTCCCTTGAGCTCACACCTTTTCTGTCTTCAAAGAGAATTCTCATGAGGGACATGGAAAGTCTGAGCTGCCACATGTGAATCAGTTAACCCCAGTTTGGGGATTTTGAGGAAATAAGACTTTTAATCAGCCTAAAATAGCTACATCATCTTACTATTTACAATCCCATGGCAATATGCAGATATTACTATATGCTCCATAGATAAGTAACTAGGACAAGAAATGCATCGCTTGCATTGCTCCTTGCATTGCTCCTACAAGTCCAGCGCACATCTAGCTACCCCAGAGAAATGAGGTGTCCAGCACAAAGATGAAGCTTTGCCCTGCTGCAGGCACTTGTTGCTTTTCTACCCCAGACCACATGACTGAATCATACACTTGGAAATGTCAGACCTGGGTTCCATTCAGGTTTCACGCTCCCTTTCCCACAAGGTTATGGACATATTACTTGATATCATCTGTAAAATAAAAATGATACCAAGGGTGCCAACTTACAGGACCATAGTGAAAGTTACATTAATTAAAATGCTAAAAACAGTGCTTGGCTTATGGAGTGAATGGTGATTCATTGTATCTTTATTAATGTTATAATTTTTACTATAAATATGGACCAGTAACATGATTCCTTGCTAATCTTATTTTAACCCATCTTTTCTTGTGTCATTTGTCAACTCAAAAATCTCAGTAACTAGTGATTTTTTTTTTCACTTAATCGATGCTAACTCTTCTGCATGCTAAGTAGCACTTAAATAAAGCCTTATCTCTTCTATGCCTCCCTGGCCAGCCATCCTTGTCAGCTGCGTCCCTAATCTCAGCACATTCCTTCTTTCATTTGTAGCATTTGCTGTTCTCCTTTTCCAATTCAGTTTTCACTCATCTGTCACCAGACAGTACCAGAGTGAGGCTTTCCCTAAGTTTCATGGCCCCTAAGAATTACTTAGTGGTTCAAATTAGTATTGTATAATACATCTCGCTATTGGTTTTTCACGGGGCCCCTCCCCTGAAGGTTCACAACAATAGTTCAGGTTTATTTCAAAGATCAGAGGCTGAGTATCAAAAGAGATTTCATAAAAAATTAAAACATCATAACTTAAGAATTTCATGCTATCTGCTGCAGACTGTTATCTCGGGAAGAAAACAGGGCATCTTCACAAATCTGTCTTAAGTTGGTAAATATTTTGTGTTCAAATTAGTGATACAAAGCAATAATTTTTGAGTATTTGAGTTTATGTATAAGAATTAAATTTATTCAGTATATTTTCTGATAATTTTATGTACTTCTGATATAAAAAGATTCTTATTTCTTACTCACTGTTTAGTTTGGACTTTGCTTGGAATAATACCATGTAGAGACCAAATTAAATATGTAGTAATCCTGACTTTTGGTGACTGAACTTTTCTATTTTTTTTTTCCATAGGAAAAGAAAAAGACAAATTTATCAATCTGAATGCGAACGTGACCAAATATAATTTGGAACTTTTGGACCCTTATACAAACTATCATGTATCATTATTTGCCTATGTCACAGCAAAAGTGCAGCGTAACGGAAGTGCTGCGACCTGTGAATTTCAGACAAAGCCTGGACGTAAGTTCTATGCTTTTATGCTCCTTTTCCTGATTGGCGAAGTAGAAAGAATGGATGTTTTAGCTCACAGTACATCTGTCTTTATGCTTCATTTGGTAAACATCTTGACCTGGCACAGTTTTAGCATCTATGGCTTATAATAAATTTAAACAAAATAAAGACATATCTGAGCTCTCTGTAGGCTTCAGATATAGTTATATGATTGTAGGGGCAAAGTGTGAGGGCACTTAATGCTACTATTTTTGAGATTTCAAGCATGTAAATATTAACTTAGAATTTTAAAAAAGGTCTAGTGTTGACTTTACTATCAAAAAACATTAACAGTCTGTCACCTGGCAGTATATTACAAAGCATGAAATTAACCTGTATTCACCTGATAGAACACTTCCTAAAATACAATCTTTTGGTAGCATTTTCTTTTTTCAGTGACACTGCACTCCCTATTATTTTATTTCATGCTACATTTTCCATTGGAGGTTGCAGTGGGTTTGGCTCTTGTCACCTGAGTGGTGTCTGCATAGTTTCCAAGCCCAAGCTAGACCAGCCTTGATGATCCTCTGAACCTCCACTGAAGACAGGGCCAAGAAATGGCTCTGAGGGAGGCTGCTCCATAGTGCCAGACACTCCAACCAGCACTTGTTAGTTCTGTTTAGGGTAACTGTTCTGCAGGTCATTTAGCTCATGAATTCAAGAGTCCAAGTCCTGGCACTCTGTGGTTTTGTTGTCTCCCCGAGTTTCAGTGATATTGCAGGAAGCAAAGACAGTTTGTTACTTGCTCGTGAAGAATCTAGCCAGTGTTTACCAGAATAAAGGCTGTCCTTCAGGACAGAGGGATTGGAATTGCGTGGGAGGCCTTACGGGGTTTCCAGTCATCATTATTTCCTCTCCCTCCACTTTTTCACTCCTTCCTCATTCTACACAGTCCCCTTCAGGGATTGCGTGAACTCTCATGGTTTCGAGTACAACCTGTATGTTCATACTAACTGAACAAACAGGTGATTTATTTTTGAATGTTTTGTCATTAATGTATTTTTATACATTTTGTCACTTATATGCTGTTATACCTCCAAACAAACACTTCAAATACCTTTATACTGTATGCATATTGTCCAGTAATTAAAATATTCACTATCCAGTGGTTAAAATAACCAGTTTTTCTTTATTTTGATAGGTCCAAGCCGGGTTCAGTCACTGCAAGTATTTCAGACTGCAGATAATAGTGTGGTTGTCAGTTGTAACAAACCTGATAAGATTAATGGCCCTGGTGTGAGTTATGAGTTGGAAGTCAGAGTTAAAAATGATCTGACTAGAAATGTCTCCAATAAGACCTGCACATTTACTTTATCAGGTCTTTGGTATTCAACAGACTATGAGTTTTGGGTAAGTCACAATTTCTGTGATCACCATAGTTTCAAAATACATTATAATGATTAATATCTAGTACTTGAATAATATGGAGACCAGTGCTCACATGAGAGCTCTGATATCTAATGGAGTCAACTTCAAGAAGTTTCAAATTTAAAAAGAAAAAGACTCCAAACTTTTTCCCTTGAACCAAAAGCAGTGGTTTAAAGCAAATATTTTATTAGAATATTTTACAACTTTGAAATATTTCACTTACAGGGAAATTACTCTTCTTTATCAAGAATCAAAACACTGTGGAGCAGTTCATTACTTTGTCATATCTTTTCTTTACCCCTGTTTTTATCTGTATTGATGTGAATTTTCAACTGAAAAACTTTTACATGTATCTTGAAATAATGATACAAAGTATCGTTGAACATAAAGAAGTAAAACCTAGGACTGGGAATTTAGCTCAGTGGCACTGTACCTGCCTCCCAAGTGCAAGGTCCTGAATTCAATCCCGGATACCAAAAAAAAAAAAAAAAAAGAAGAAGTAAAAGCTATCCATTATCTCACTGTTTATAGATCATATTTTATGAACGTACTTGCAAAATGTATAATGCAGTACTATGCATTATATATGTTACATATATTATCAACATTATGAATACACAATTTGGTAAACTGTATTTTTCTTATGTCATTACATCATGCATCTCTTTCCACATTAAATATTTTAATACTATGTAATTTTTGATATTTGCATACGATTCTGGTATATGGTTTTACCATTTTCTAATAACCACGTTGATCTCTAATATAACAACATTCAGCAAACCCATTTATTTGTAAATAGCAAAATCTTTCAATCATTTCTTTATAATAATATATGATAAATATTTATGAAGGATCTGTGAATAATGAGGATATCATTTATGATCCTATATGACTAAAGCTTAGATAGATATTTGTTAGGTTTCTTGTATTTATAATTAATCTCTTTTAATGATATTATTTAGATCTATTTTTACATAAATTTATTTTCTGCCAAGATTATCATTGTTTCTTTACTCCTTTCAGTTACCTTGTATATCTAAACTGTTTTTGGTTGATTGTTATTAAATATCATGGATGTGTTTATGCCAATTATATCTACACTCTAAATTGCACCCTGTGTCCATTTACCATTAAAAACTATGTTCATTTTATGTACAATTGTTGTAAATTGTTTACTCTTGATGATTAAAATTATTATCACTTCTAAAAATAGGCTGATTTTTTATATATCTTTTGGACTACCTTTTAAAAAAATGTTTGACAACAACATATTGGCATAACTTTGACGTTTTCACTTCAGATTAAAGCAAATATGTATATATATATTTTTGAGACAGAGTCTAGCCATGTAGCCCAGGCTAGCTTGGAACTCATGGTTATCCTCCTGCCTCAGCCTCCTGATTGCTGGGATTACAGGGATGCGCCACCATACCTGGCAAATCTATCTATTTTTAACAGAAATAAACAACATTATATGAGAAATAATGTACATATTATATTATTTTATGTAAATTTACATTGGAAAGTTCAATTATTTTTTTTTCACTGAAATTTAGGTATATCCCGTCAATGCTTTTTATAAGGGAGAGCCAGCTAGAATACCTCACCGAACATCTTGTAAGTTATCACTGGACCATTTATTATATCTATATAAATTATATATTAACTATTATAAAGCTTTATTATATTAACTATATCCATACTCCCATTACACATTTAAATTATAGCTTCCATAAATATAATATATTAAGGTGTCAAGGGAACTATAAATATAAATGAACATCATATCCAAATGCAATATTTTAATGCAAAGTAGGGAACTCTGTTACTAAAGGATTGTTGCTTTCATAAAATATATTATAAAAGGGTTTATCTACACAGATCATTGTTATAATAATATTTATAGTAATTTTGCAAACTTAATAACTTTTTCTTGTGTATTGTCTAGAGATTGTTATCTTTTTGTCCTTGTCTATCCTGTATTGATTCTGTCCCTGAAACTTGGCTTGTGAGAAGTGAGCCTTAGGTATAATTTTGTTCTGATTTGCCTAATTGAAGATAACATTGCTTAGTGACAATTTGGCTATTTAAAAATATATCATTAATATTTTAAATGTTTTAGTTAAAATAGAGATGTGCATTAAAAAATCCCTTAAATAAAATTTCATTATAATAATGAAAACAACATGTATATGTCATACTCCCTATCCTTTGTGTAGTTCACCAAATAACCACTTTTAACTATTTCTCTTTCCCTTGTTGTTTCTTCTGTGTGTATGTGTGTGTGTGTGTGTGTGTGTGTGTGTGTCTATGTGTGTGTCTGTGTATGGTATATATTGCTCTTTCTAGAGTTACTAACACAGACCTTTGACTTTTATTGTCTTTTACTTTCTGGCCTGTGATTTATTTCCACTGCATATGTTGCCCCCAAACTTGAGACTCACGTATTCCTAGTAATTAGCATAAATACTTTTTAGCGTGATACTTAGGTTATAGCTTCCTCTCCTCTATTTTCTACTCTTCAAAACTTGTTGAAGTTGCTCTACTTGTAATTACTCTTCTGTCTATTCTCTCTGCCATTATGAGTCAATGTCATTTTCACTTCTTTAATATTAGTGGAGGAAGAAAACATGTGGATATACAAGAGAATATATTTGAAAGTTTGACTATTTTATTACTAATACATTTACATTTATCAAAGCAAAGTCCCATAGTACTTAATAGTTGTGTAGAACCAATCATAGTAATGACTGGATTAGAGCACTGATTTATAATCACTTGGTGTAGTTTCTTGCAAAATGCCACTTGGGGTATTCTGTTTTGCCAGTAATATTTTTCCTTTTAATAATGCGCTTAAGGAAGTACAGTCTACTTATATAATAACAGTCATCTATCCATCCATTCTGTATGTACATCTAGGATAAATACACCCTTAAAGAAAATAAAATCATTCCTACTTTAGAGGTGAAGAAACCTAAGCTTAGATAATTGAATCAATATGTCCTACGTTATAAGTCAAAGAAATGGCTGCCAGAATTCAAATTCAAGTCTTACTGTCTCTACCTAAAATTCATTTTCTACTTTTATATTTCTAGTTATAGAAAATTTGAGCATAAGGTAAAGTGTTTCTAGCATCTATGGCTTGGTGGTATCATTTCCATCTTTCAGCTTATAGAATTGTCTCCTACCCAGTGATCACATAAAAAGCAGGCTTCCCCTACTTCCCACTTTGGTTGTTTTTTCCAAAATTAAGGAAAAACATACAGCTACTTCATTTGTTTGTTTATCTCTCCAAGGTCTAGTTTTCCCAATGCAAATGTGAATTTTGTGAAAACTGATACTTGCCTGGCTTTTGCTGCTGTCTTCCTTTTCACCTTCACGACATTTGTCATCTTCCAACTTACAGTACCATTTGCTTAGTTATTATGTTTATTGTTTATTTGTCTTTCTTTCCTCACTAAAAAGTAAGTTTCATAAAAACAGTGTTTTTGTTTTATCTTCTGTGATGGCATTTAAACATTTCAAGTTTATATTCAATTTTTAACAAACACATAAAAACCTGAAAATTACAAATATTAATGGTGCATGGGACGTTTTGATAAGTGTACTTGTGAAACATGTATTTACTCACATTTATCATTTCTTTATGGTTGAAAGCTTTTAAAATTCATTGCTGTAGCTTTTGGAAAGGTTCAGTACATTATTGCATTGCTATCTGTAATCATGCTCTTATACAATAGCACGCCTGAACTTCGTACTCTTATCTAACTATAACTTAGTGTCCAGTGATCAAACTTCCCCTCTGGTAACCAACACTGTACTCTCAACTTCTGTGGTATCACATTTTTAAAATTTCACATATTAGTGATATCATGCACCATTTGTCTTTGCCTGAGTTATTTCACTTAACACAGTGATCTCCAGTTCTATCCATGTTGTCCCGAATAACAAGATTTCATTGTTTTTATGGAGGAAGAGAATTCTCCATTGTTTATGTATCACATTTTCTTTATTCCTTCATCAGTTGATGATCACTTAGGATCTTTCCTTTTCTTCGTTATTGTGAATAATGCTGCAATAAACATGGGTGTGCAGATGTCTCCAAGACAGACTGGTTTAATTTCCTTAATTTTTGAACAAGCTTCATAGTATTTTCAATCATGACTGTATTACTTTACATTACCATCAGTAGTATGCAAGAGTTTCCTTTCTTGCATATCGACCCTGGAACTAGTCATTTTAATAATAGCAATTATTACTGAGTGATGTGATACTTCATTGAGGCTTTGACTTGCATTTCCTTGATGATTACTGATCTGTTGCCATTTGTATGTCTTCTTTCTAGAAATATCTATTTAGGTCTATTGACCATTTTTAATCAGGTTATTTATTTATTTATTTATTTATTGCTATTGGAAAATAGTTTTTGTGTTTTTGGAATTCCATATATATATATATATATTTAGATATAAGCTCTTTGTCAGACATGTAGTTTGCAAATTCTTTCTCCCCTTCTGTAGGCTGTCTCTTTACTTTGTTGATTATATCTCTTGCTGTGCAGATTGTTTGATGTAGTCCTATCTATTTTTGCCTTCATTTCCTCTGCTTTGGGGGTTTTGTCCAAAAGAAATCCTTGCCCATTCCAGTGTCTAAGTATTTCTCCTATTTTCTTCCAGTAGTTTCATCATTTCAGGTCTTACATTTAAGTATTTAATATATTTTGGAATGACTTTTGTAATTGGTGAGAGATAGAAGTCTAATTTTATTTTTCTTCTGGATGTGGGTATCCAATTTATTCAGCATCTTTTATTGAGAAGACTGTCCCTCAATGTTCTTACCAACTTTGGCAAAAAGCAGTTGGGTACAGATGCATGGGTTTGCTTCTAGGCTGTCTGTTATTGGTCTGGGTGTCTGCATTTATGCCAGTATCATGCTGTTTTGATCACTACAGTTTGTAGTATAGTTTGAAGTTGAGTAAAGTACTGCCTCCTGCTTTGTCCTTTTTGCTAAAGGTTATTTGAAGGTTTTGTGGTCTATATAAATGTGAAATTGTTTCTTCTCATTCTAGGCAGAATTTCTTTGGTATTTTGATTGGGATGGCAGTAAATCTGTAGATTACTTTTGCTACTGTGGACATTTTAACAATATTCATTCTTCCAGCCTATGAGCATGAGATGTCTTTCCTCTTTTGTATTCATTGTAATTTCTATATCAGTCTACTATAATTTTCATTATAGAGATATTATACCTCTTTCATTATATCTATTTCTAGTTTTTTATTGTTTTTTTATTCTCCTGTTTTGAGATAAGGTTTTGCTATGTTGTCCAGGTTGATCTCAAATGCATAATCCTCCTGCCTCAGCCTCCCAGTTAGCTGGGATTGCAGGTACACATCATTGCATCTGGCTTGTAGCTCTTTTAAACAGAATTCTTTTCTTGATTTTTATTTCAGATAATTTGCTATTGCCATATAGCAGTGCTGCTGATTTTTGTGTATTTATTTAGTTTTCTGAGATATGTTAAGTATCTAGAGAGGTGTTTGGCAGATGATAAGACTCAAAAATATGGTTAGGCTCCAGGGAAAAAGGAACCTTCCTACAATGTTGGTGGGAATGTAAACTAGTACAACCATTATGGAAATCAGTATGGAGAGTCCTCCAAAAACTAAAACTAGAACTTCCATTTGACTCAGCTATTCCCCTTCCAGATATGCCCCCAAAGAGTTAAAGATATCATATCACAGTGATACATGAATACCCATGTTTATAGCTGCACAATTCATAATAGCTAAATCTGAATGGAAAAAGAAAATATATTATTTGCATATAATAGAGTACTACTCTGCCATAAAGAAAGATAAACTTGAATCATAATTAGTAGGAAAATGGACACACCTTTGAGGCTATAATGTGAAATAAATCAAACACACATGGGTAAACATTGCATAGTTTCTTTTATACGAGAAACTCAAAATATAAATAAAGAGCAAAATAAAAGATAAATAATAAGAAGCAGGGAGATTGATCTTTCTCAAATGAGAATGGGATTAAGATATGGGTGAAGAATATGAAAAAGGGAATGAAGACATGCTATATGCATGTACCAGCTCCTCATAAGCAGTGTCAACATTGTGTGCTGCAAACATGCTAATAAAAATAAATAAAAATTTAAAGTATTGTTTGGATTAGTGAATGATTAGTACTTACTGTATTCCAAGCATTGTACTGTTTATTGTGAATCAACCTACTTAAGCTCATTGTAGGAATTAAGCACCAGAGATACAAAGTAATAAGGATTCTGGGAAAGTTCTCAACTAGAATGTTGTGTAACTAGAATTGGAACCTAAGCCTCTGGAGCTGAGGACCTTGAGTCGTTGCTTTATTCTGTTGCACTTTCACTGTCTGCCAAGTATAATGTTCTAATTCAGGGCAAAGACATTTCTGGTACACCCCTTCTCAGCCCATTCCACATGAAAGGATGTGATTTCACATTGAACCGTAGAGAAAATTTAACTCAGGGCATTACTGTCGAATGACATATTTTTTTGTCTTTTGGTTAATTGATTTCATATCTCAGGGAGCTTATAAGGGGGTTTATCTTTGTGGGTTAGAAGGCTTTCTGCTTCTCTTAAGAGGCAGCTCACTTCTGCATACCAAGTTAAATAATATGCATCTCTCTCTGAAAATCATAACTGGATTACCTACTTGATCCTATTTAAATGAAGTGACTGAAAGAATTAAATATAATGATATTATCCCATGAAAGAATATTATTTAATGGAGGAAAGGAACATAGTCATTTATTTTCTAATTATTCTCTTTAAATATAAATGATTTCATGTGTTCTGAATAATGTAGCCAGAGTCACACAATTAGGAATTTATTGTATTTGGTCTTATTCTGAAATTTTTATATTTGAAAACTTGACAGGGAATTAAAATATTAAAATGTAATTTCTTTAAAAGTGATTATTCAATCTAGCAAATATATGACACAATAAACTTGCCTCATGTATTATTTTCTATTTCTAGATAATTCCAAAGTACTGATTGCATTTCTGGTATTTCTGATTATTGTGACATCGATAGCTCTGCTTGTTGTTCTCTATAAAATATATGATCTGCACAAGAAGAGATCCAGGTAAGAACTGATATATGAATTAACACATAATGGCAGTAATAACAACCAATGTCATAGCTCAAAGGCAGGGAGGGAACCACAGGAAAAGAGGACAACCCAAAGTCCAGTTCAGAACTGACCTTGAATTGAAGACTTTTATTATGGTGTTTTGGATTTAGGTTAGATATTCATATTCTCTGAATTTGCTAATAATGTTAGACTTATTTTACTAAAGACAGATAAAAACAATGTGCCTGTTCTTTTAGTATACAGTGGGTCAGGGTGTTCTAGAAATGGCAAAAGCAAAACAAAGGAAGGAATTTCTGGGAAAAGGAAGATTGAAATAATATGGTTTAGTTATTTATGTGAAGTCATCTCAGCACACACTCTCGATTGGTTTGGTCCTCTCTCGTTTTTTTCTTGACTTCCCTCCTCGTCATTCTCTTACCTCAACACCTTTCCTTTCTTTGCCATCTTTTCTGTCTTCTTTCCCTCTTGTCTTTTCCCTCTTCCTTCTTCTCCTCCTATCCTTTTCTCTCTTCCCTGTCCATCCACTTTGCCTCCATTTTTCCTTCCTTCAATGCATTCATTCAATAAAATTAACTCAATTAAATAGAATGGCAACTAAATTCAATGTTTCTAAAGAATGTAGAAATATATATTTCTTATTTTTCACAGCAACTTAGATGAAGAACAGGAACTTGTTGTAAAAGGTAAGTATGCATATTTTTTTGCTGATGACTATTCCCTATTCTCATTTGAGTTTACTTATTTTTAAAAAAGAATTGGGCATTTAAAGTTAACCTGGCTTCTTCTGCTGATACAATGATGAAGTGCAAATTCATTTATCCAACAAACAAGCATCTGTGAAGTTCATCCTATGTGTCAATATGGCCCAACAAACTAAGCAACTACGGTGACTACCACAGACTCTACTCTTGAAGGAGTTAGGAACTAAAAGAGGAAGACAGCTAGATCAACAAATTAGGCATGAATTTATAAACATCATAGTAGTTGAATGTTTCTAGTTTTATACAAAGAGAAAACTGACTTTGGGGAGAATGTTAATCATGTTTGCTAAGATTGTGGGGCACACAAGACCAAATGAAGAATGAAAGAGGGAAGTGCAGAATGCAAGTCAGTCACAGGGATGAGGAAGTGCTAACTCAGGTCCTCAGGTCCTCAGGTCCTTGCTAGGGTGGGATGGTGGCTGCTCCCCCTATCAACACAGTTACAGACAGGACAAAGAACAGCAAGTTGACTTCAAGCAAAACAATATTCCTTTTTTAAAAAAATTCAATTTTTACATTATTTCTTTAATCTTTAAAGACATAATCGAGTAAAATGAGTTCGAATTAAATAATTTCCGTCTATGTTTACAATAATGAAATGCATCTGATTTCTTTTAATCAAGACAGGAAAATTTTTTTTAATAAAATGGAGTACTGCTCAGCCATAAAGAATGAGAAACTAGAGACATTTATAGTTAACTGGAATCACATTGAGGTGATCCTCTTAAGTGAAATAAATAAGGACAAACGTGTAAATACTGAATAGTTTCTCTGGTGTGAGAAACTGAAAGTGTAAATAAGGATCAAAATGTATAATAGATAATGTGAAATAGGAAGAAAAGGTCCAAAGGGGAAGGGGAAGTAGGAGGTGTAGGGGAAAGGAAGACGGGAAAGGAATAAATATGAGGAAAGGAAAAAACAGAAACAAAGTCTTTATAAATAGGGAAGGGTGGAGGGTTGAAGGGAGAGCAGGGGAATGGGGAAAAAAACAAGAACCAAGATATGTCATGTAAAGGCACAAATTCCCAATGATGGATCTAACTGTATTATATACCTGAAATGTACCAATAAAATTAATGAATTAAAAAAAAAGGAGAGGCAGAATTCAGAAGTCCTTCATCTTGTATTAGCTTATATTCAAAGGGGCTTTCTCCGTGACAGCAGGTACCAGTCTGTGTACAGAACTGAAGTCCTTTGGCTTTCTCTCTTTCTTTCTCTCTTTCTTTCTTTCTTTCTTTCTTTCTTTCTTTCTTTCTTTCTTTCTTTCTTTCTGCAAAATGTATCACTAGCTGATACAGTGTTTCACTGATTTCTTTTCTTCTTCTTTTTCTTTTTTTGGTGCTGGGGATTGAACTTGAGACCTTGCACTTGCGAAGCAGGCGATGGCTCCACTGAGCTAAATCCCCAGACCTCATTGATTTCTTGATTGTCCTCTTATAATTGGAATGTAAGCTTTGGGAAGGCAGGGAGCTTTTTCCTACACATTCACTAGTCTAGGCCCAGAACTCAGTGGGTGTGTGAAATTCAGGATTTATCAATGACAAAATAAATTAGCAAGATAACACAGCTTCAGCATTAGTCTTGATAGGCTGAGGGAAGAATGAAAAGCAAAAGAGCAACAAGCACCTGGGTAGAGGAAAGTCTGCTTCAGTAAGTCAAGGCTGGTTGGAGAGGGTTCAAAATGTTTAATCTCAAAATTTGTACTGATTGCACATTGGAGTGCATTAGAATTTACTCACCAAAGTCGCTAAAATCCTGCAGTGTGTTCTCAGTTCAGAATAAATGAATACTGGGGATCTCTTAAAACACAAAGAAGCCACAGCACTTTGTCCGTTTGATAAGTTTAATTAGATAGAACGTTTCCATAGACAATCAGATAAATGTGCCACGCTTGCACACAATTTTATTTTCTTCCTAAATGGGGAAAATTAACATGAGCACTGAAAGAAGTGCTATGAACAGGACGGGGAATAGTAGGAGGAATAAGATTTTAACATATATGACAGCTTACTTTTAAAAAATTCTCTTATTGTTTAGGTCTAATATTATTTTATTGTTTATGTCTAATATGATTGTTTTCAAGTTTCATATACAATTATAGCACTTGATGGTTAATTGGTATTTCTACTAATATAGTAAGTTATTTGACAAACATAGTGTATGTGTTTTATATTCTGGAGGCACAACAAATGAATACAACTTGCTTCACAGTCTTGTATAAAAAGATTATCAAATTAAACTAACTTCATCAATACAATTCTAATGTTTTCTGGTAAGTTGAAATGGGAGTAAAAATAATTATGTAAAAATAAATACATTAATTATTATACAATTCATGCAATCAAACGGAAATATATATGTCCTAACAATGGTGTTATTCGATCTGGGATCTTTTCTATGGGTTGCATTCTAGAAAAAGGAACAGTAGCAAGCCCAGAAGAATGAAGTACAATACTTAGACGTCACGGATTTATAGATGAATGTTTTCTATGTGAGATTTCCCAGGCAGAATATGTGGGAGAAAAAAGAAGTTGAGGATTAGGTCCAAGTTATAAATTTAGCAAAATCTGTATGCACATGGAAAAGATACACTCAACAATACTCCCGACTCATTAATATGCTCACAGATGATGAAAAACAACTGATGACTGTGGAGCCAATTCAGGCGGATGTTCTGTTGGAAACATATAAGAGAAAAATTGCTGATGAAGGTCGACTTTTTCTGGCTGAATTTCAGGTATGTGGCATTCTTCATACAGGATGAGAAATTCTATTCTTTTTTTTGGGTACTGGGAATTGAACTCGGGTCCTTGCGCTTGCGCAGCAGGCAGTGAAACCACTGAGCTAAATCCCCGGCCTGAGAAATTCTATTCTTTCATCAAGGAAATTCCACTTTAAGCATATCTTTATGACCATTTGCCTTTATAATTTGGCCTAAATAACACTGCAGTATAATTGAGGTAGATATTATTAGCAGATATTTACAGGCTAGATGAGAGGCTCATAAAAGATGATAACATCTTAGTATGAAGCTAGTAAATATTTTAGTATATTGCTTTACTGTACCATTGTCAATTATAAAGTCACATCACAAAACCTGTTTGACTTATTTTGTACTTGTTCTCAAGTAATTATCTAAGCACTATTTTTAAAACGAATTTTAAAATGGCACAGCAACAAATTTTAAACTTTTTTCATTATATTTGTCCTGAAAATAATCCATCATAATTATTAAGGAAAATGGTATTTGTGCATAATTCCTAATAATGTAGATTTCAATATCCGTATACAAGTGGTTCTATCAGCATAAAGAGAATGTTTATCAGTATAAAGAGAACATTTACTCAAAATGATAACTGGTAAAGGGAAAACTATTTTTGTCTGAATCTGCTATAAGCTAAAGAATCTTTCTTTATGTTTTTCAGAGCATCCCACGTGTGTTCAGTAAGTTTTCTATCAAGGATGCTCGAAAGCCTTTTAACCAAAATAAAAACCGATATGTTGACATCCTTCCCTGTAAGTATTTATTAAAACTTGAATTTCTGTATATTTAGGTTAGTTGATTGCTCATTGTTTCACTTATTTGTTTTTCTTTTTCTTAAATAGATGACTATAACCGTGTTGAACTCTCTGAAATAAATGGAGATGCAGGGTCCACCTATATAAATGCCAGCTATATTGACGTGAGTAAAAATGCCAAATTTTTTATATTCTCATTATTTCTTCATTGACAATTTGGATTTTTCCTGGATCTATGCATTCCACTTAGTTTTTTGTCTTTGCAAAACTTTACAAATATTTTAGAAAAATAGTTACAAGAATATTACAAAGAGTAGTTGTTATGTGCCTGTCAGTGCTAGATGTAATGAAGAACTTTTGTGTGTGTGTGAAAAAATAAATTATACTAAAACTTCCTACACCCTGGTACATGTCATATGCTGGATATTGGACTAAATTATCGATACATGTGTGTCCCATATTGACCCCTCGCCATGTGTACTCTGCTTGCTGTGTAAGTGAAGACTGAGAGGCGCAGGTTAATACGTTTTCTCATCCTTCTTCACAAAGTTACTAACAATTTGAGCTGAGTTTCATCTCAGCTCTGCCTGACTCCAATTAAACTTCCATTAAACACTGCCCAGCAATGACCATCTTCTTTGGCACAAACCATCAGCACACTGTATTTATCCCAAAATGAAAATGTCTGTTGGTGACATTGAATCGAAAATTTTAAAATTTAACTTCTTATATAATTGTTAAATAAGTAATGCTTCACATGAATTAAATAAAACCATATAAAAACATACACAGATTAAAAAAAAAATCTTCTCACCCAATCTACTATTTGTAGTGTCTCCACCTACCAAAGAGATAACTTCTATTTTAGCTTCTTATTTCTCCAGCTAGAGTTTATATATATATATATGAAAGCACCAATTTGTTATCCCACTTTGTATTAAAATGTTAACACAATACAGTTACCCCATTTTTGTATTAAAATGTTAACGCAATACACTGTTCTGTATCTTGTGATATTAATATATATATACACACATATAAACATCATATATCTCATATAACAGTGGTGCTGCAGTTCATGAACTTGATTCGTTCCACAATTCTGGTCCCAAACTGAGGTGGATGAGCACAGAATCAAATTCAGTGGTTAGGTTCAATGCTGCTCTGATGGCAAAATTTGTTTCAGTTTTCATCCAGTTTGGTTTGTGACCAGAATCATGGTGAGAATTGAGTTTGTGAACCACTGTATATAGTATAGTCTAACTGCATTGAGGTTTATTTAATCCCTTTCTAGTTAATAAGCATTAAATGTGTTTTCTGAAATTCTACTACCAAAATTCTATCCCCCAAAATGATGTAATGAACCATTTTGACTCATTTTTATACAATGAGTTTCAGTATATCTGTAGGATAATTTTCTAAAAAGTGGAGTTACATGAACAAAAACCATATGCATTTGTAATTTTTAAAAATTTCAAATGTTCTCCCACTGGGGTTGGATAAATTTGCAATTGACCAACAGCATATGATAGTGCTAATTTCCACAACAGCCTTGCCAAATGAGTGTATCATCAAAATATTCCTTTGACAATCAAATAGTTGACAAAGGATATATCATGCTATTATACATGTTAATTTATAAGGTAATTCCCAAAACTTCCTTAAAGAAAAAAATTGAAATTGAAACACTTTTTGTCATTTTCATTCTTGTTGATCTATTTGAATATATAAATTTTTAGTGAATTAGAGTCAAACTTCATGTTATAATTCTTTATTTCCACAGTATATTAGATTCCTAGGTCTGACTTAACAAAGTATTACAAGCTAGGCGGCTCAAAACAACAAAAATGTACTTTCTTACAGTTCTGGAGATCAGAAGCCTGGAATTAAGATGTTGCCAAAGCCATGCTCCCTCTGAAGGGTCTGGGAAAAGTCGTTCTTTGCCTCTTCCTAGCTTTGGGGTGCTCCTGGCAATCCTTGGTGTCCCATAACTTATGGCCAAGTCACTCCAAACTCTGCCTCCATCCTGTGGCCCACTCCACTGTGTGTCTTTATGTGATTGCGTCTGAACATCTCCCTTCTTTTTTTCTAAGGACACTGGCCATTGGATTTAGGACCCACTCTCATCTAATAATGCCATAATTTTAACCCTTCCACCCACAAAGACACTATTCCAAACGAGAGCACATTCTCAGGCTCTGGGTGGACATGAATTGTGGGGGGCACAGTTCATTCGATTTCATTTAGTGTATGTAAAGTTCTAGAATAATTGAGAAATATTTTGTAGTTGCATCATTCATAAAATATTTATCTTCAGCATTTGGGTACTAATTGTCAATAAAGTTCTTTTTTTGAGACATCTAATGATTTTTCAGAGCTACTGATGATTTTGATAACTTTTATGATAATTTATTATACATTTGCTATAATCAAGCATCACGTTTAGTGCTATACGTGTACACTAACTCAGTTAAACCTCACAACAAATCTAGGAGGTATTCCAATTGTGCTAGTAGAATCACAGCTAGGATTTTACCCCCAAGTATTCCGACTCGACAGACAGCCCTTTAAGTTAAGCCTTGTCTTCCATCCACTCTAACATATAACACTTTCTGTATCCCTGCATAATACTGTCCCTGGAAATCTATCCTAAATCAACAAATATGTCTTCTTCTGACCTCCTGTGCTCACGAACTCCATAAAGCAATCTTTTTTTCCATTACTTTTAAACATAATATTCATAAGATTTTTCAACAGTGACAGCCAGTATTTGCAAGTGTAACATCGTAGTCCAAAAAATAATTAGTACGGTAGTACTAGGTCAAAGTCTTGAACTCTATTGTAACTTTCTGTCAGGTGACCTCTGCAGGCTTTCACAATTAGCATCGATCAGGTTTATTTTAATGTGCCATGTCTTCTCCAAATGATAGTTTGTTCTTCAAAGTGAAGTACTTGAAAGCAGACCTGGTAATGTTAGAGATTTTTCAAGGATTTAGATCAGTGATGGCGAACCTTTTAGAGCTTTTGATGATACAAACAGGCCACTGCGGCATGCATGTCATAGGTTCACCACCACTGTTTTAGGTCATCTCTTAAAAAACATAAACTATATTTTCTGTTCAAATACATATGGTAAATGTGGAATCAGATTATAATTATCTTCCTCCAACAGAGGTGGAAGCCCTGGAAAGTATGTGTCTTCAGTTTTTAGATAGGTGCTTGGCATATTGTAGCCATTCAATAAGTACTTGTTCAATAAATGAATATGACCAATACACATGACTAAGTTACTAAAATTAATGAGCAATTCTTGCAGCTCATGTGCAAAATTTTATTCGGAGAAAAAGTCCCTCCCTTTTCCTGGAGCTTTTCTCATCACTAAGGTACATTTAAAAAGTAGGAGATAATTTTGGAAAAAATTAGTGCATTTTGCCTACTACTGTGTTCCTTCTTTATCTTAGTAACAGAAGCAGGGAGAGCAGACATTGTAGGTACTGAAATGAAAATCACTGTATCCATTAACTGGAATGATGAAAAAGGACTGTAGGGAATCAGCACTGTGTTCCAATAGTAGCTAGGTAGAAGTGTAGCTGTGTTCGCAGAGGGATTAAAAAAACCTAAAAGCAATTACAAAGCTCGCAAGAAGGTAGTGGTGGCTCATGATGTACTAGTTGACAGTATGTAACTACAGAAAAGTCGAGATTACTCTGGTACATTGCTGTATCATCCCAAATGAGGATGAAGTCTAATTTTTAAAATTGCTTGGGTAGACATCAAGCATACATCACAGCCATGATTATTGTTTGTAAATGCTAACCATTATGTTTGGTACAGTACATGTTTGATTACAAATTTTAAAAATCCTCTTACGAATTGCAAAGTTGCCAGGGAAGTTTACAGCCAAGAAAGGCTAGATCTAAAGCAACTTCTAAATCACAGTTCTGCGTATTAGTGAACAATTGAATATTCGTTAAATGATACATCTTTGTGTATGTTTCCAATAGGGTTTCAAAGAACCCAGGAAATACATTGCTGCTCAAGGTAATGTACGGAGTTCAATATTATTTGTGAACAATTATTTATAGCACTTTTAAGAAATACTTCTTAATTTAGGATTGTTCCCTCTTAGGACCCAGGGATGAAACTGTTGATGATTTCTGGAGGATGATCTGGGAACAGAAAGCTACAGTAATTGTCATGGTTACGAGGTGCGAGGAAGGAAACAGGGTAAGGACAGAGAAGGTTCATGGGAAGGGGGCGGGGTCAGGGCAAGGCAGTGCTGACGTGGATTTCTAAAGGCCACAGGTGTCTGCTTGACGACTGAACTATCTCTCTATTTTAGTCAGTGCTAACACTTCTTTATTTCAATCTTTATACATGGAGAAAAAAACGTGTCCATATATAAATACATGCCTATTTGCAGATCATTTAAATATTTGAAAACTGTTTGGCTTTTTTTCAGTGATGTCAGAAAATCCACTTTTTTTTTTTTTACTTTTACTAGTACATCTTTTCAGTACATAATGATTACATTCACTGTATAGAACTGGCACATGTATATAACACATTTTAATTCTTTTTTTCCTCTTCCCTCTAACCCCCTTTTTATTTTTCCAGCATCAGACTCATTTATTTATCTTATAACACCTGACAAAGTTAATTATCATATATACAGATTGAAAACTTGACTAATAGGCCAAAGAAACATATAAAACATGTCAGACAATTATATTAAATCAAGGTAGCTTCTAGACACATTGTCTATGCTGGATTACAATACCTTTTCTTTCTTTTTTTCCTATTATCTGTCTTTTATTTCATACTTTATATATATTGAGATATTCATATAGGAGAAACCATGTGATATTTAAACTTGTGTGTCTGAGCTATTTCACTTAACATTATGGTTTCAAAGTGCATCCAGTTTCCTACAAATGATTCACATTTATCCTTCTTTATGGCAGAGTAGTACTACATTGTGTATAAATGCCATGTTTTCTCTATCTGTTCATCTGGTGATGGACGTGTAGCCTGCTTCCAAGACTTAGCTATTATGAATTGTACTGTTATAAACATAGGTATACATACATCACTGTGATATGATGTCTTTAACTCTTTGGGGAAGATACCTAGAAGGGGAATAGCTAGGTCAAATGGAATTTTAATTTTAGTTTGAATTGCTTGGCTTTTATTTGGCTGCTGTTTTATTCCAGTATTTTTAGTTTGGTACATTGGAATGTGCTAACTTCACAAGTACTTGTGAATACTTTGAACCCAACTCAGCTTGGACAGACAGACAGATGGTAACTCATATAATGCAACTTTAGCAAGAGTAAAAGCTCTTAATCTCCCAGGTGGAAGTGACCAAGAGCAATCACCCCCTTGCTGGCCACAGAGCGTGTTCTGTTTTACTGTGCTGCTGAGCTCGGGAGTATTATCCTTCCGGCAAGTAGTGTGAAGAGAATCCTTCAGGACATATGAATGGGAAACAGTATATTTCAAAGATCCAACTTCAGTGTAACTGTGTGCTTAATGAAGAACATGTGGATGTTTTGAGAATTTCAGATGAATAAAAATTTAAGTTATTTTTCAAAGTGTGTAATAAAAGTGTTTAAAGGGAAAATTAGAATCATTAGTGACTTTTTAAAAAATCCTAGAATAAATGTGCAGAATACTGGCCCTCAATGGAAGAAGGCACTCGGACTTTTGGAGATGTTGTTGTAAAGATCAATGAGCATAAGAGATGCCCAGATTATATCATCCAGAAAATGAACATTACAAACGTGAGTCTCTTTTGTTATGTAATTTTTGTTTTTGTATTTTTTAAAATAAAAAATGTAGTTATGGAATATTAAGTGTGAGAAATTGAAATCCATATGGAGCAATAATTATCAGTGATCTTTACAAGGAAGGGCTTCATCAGAATAAGGACATGACCTGAGAAGGTCAACATTTACATCACTGTTCAAGGCATGTTTACCCCGTCATATCAAAAACATTATGGTTGGGCCGGGGATTTAGCTCAGTGGTTACGCTGCTGCCTCACAAGTGCAAGGTCCCGAGTTCAATCCCTGATACCAAAAAAAAAAAAAAAAAAAAAAACCAGAACCCAACAACAACAACAAAAAACCCATTATGCTCAACTTTGAAGCACTAAAAAAGAGGGATCCATTAAATAAATGTGCTGAATAAATGTGTTGTTTAAATGAATAAACAAATGGTCTGTTCTTAGCTATTTTCTATTGGAAAATTACAAACAACATGTTTTTTTCTTTTGAAAAAATTTCTTTTCAAAGTTACCAATTCTACCATGTGAGGCCTACAGAATACATTGTTAACCATATGATTAATCTAACTTTCTGCATGTAGGAAATAGACCTGTTTTTGCAGGTTTACCAAGCAGAATAATTTTAAACAGTATGATAGTGACTTTTAGTCGATATTTTTTTCACAAATACACTCAAAGCCCCACTAACCACTCCTACCTCCTTTTTTGAAGTGCCTTTGTTTGTGTTTTTTCTTTTTGTTCTTTTGTTTTGCAGCATGAAAGTTGCTAGCAGTTTCTGCTCTATTTACCTTATGTTACTTTACTGGTAAATTATTCTTGCCACATAGTGCATGAAGGTCTTGCATGATATCTGAGCTAGATACTTACTGGAAAGGAAACTGCAGTCATGGCTGGAATGACATATAGCATACACGAGGAAAGACTCTTTGGAGCCGTTTACATTTGGAGGAGGAATTTTTGTACTGGTTCTTCCTTCCACTTATTCATATTATGTAGTTTGCTATGAAAACAAAATCTTCTCAAATTAAATATTATCTCTTGTCTAGAAAAAAGAAAAAGGAACTGGAAGAGAGGTGACTCACATTCAGTTTACAAGCTGGCCGGACCACGGGGTACCCGAAGAACCTCACCTGCTGCTCAAACTGAGAAGGAGAGTGAACGCTTTCAGCAACTTCTTCAGTGGCCCCATCGTAGTACACTGCAGGTAAAGATGAGGTCGCCGTGTCACTCAGACTAAAGCAGATGCAGAGAGCTAAGTATCATGTGGTTTCACTTATTGGAGGAATCCACAATGTAAGTAAATTAGAGAGTGTAATAAAGGAGAAATGGCAGGAACCTGGGAGAGCAACTTTCTGTAGTTCAGGATTGAGAAGAGCAGGGGCAAGGGAAGAAGGCAGAAAACGATCCAGACATGATATCATAGATACATATGTAATTATTGTGTATTGTCCACATATACCATTAAAATTAATAGAAAATACAACTGTGACAGCAGGCACACATTTGTGGGTCTATTCAAATGCTTATAGCTGGCTGGGCACAGCCTTAAATCCAGCAATCTGGGAGACCGAGGCAGGAAGGAGGGTCACAAGCTCAAGGCCAGTTTGGGCAACTGAGCAGCTCAGTGAGACTCTGTGTCAAAAATTAAAATAAAAAATGGCCGGGGATGTAGCTCGGCATAAAGTCTCTGACGACAGTCATCAGTACAGAACAGAGGAGAAGGGAGGAGGGGAGGAGAGGGGAGGGAAGAGGAAAGCCAAGCTTTCAAGTTGAGCTGCTAGGAACATTCTTCCCTTTCGAGGAGCAATTCCCTAGTAGAAAAGTCTTCTTTTTCAGAACAATTTGCCCTCTAAGTTGACACTTTGTGATTGTACGAATTCATGGGGTACAGAGTAACAATGTTGAGGAACTTACATTCTTAGTTCTGCTTCTCCCTTGAACACTCTCCCACTCACTTCTCGGCCTGCTCTTGCTCCGCTTTGTTTGTTGGTCTCACCAGCGCTGGTGTCGGACGCACGGGCACCTACATTGGAATCGACGCCATGCTGGAAGGCTTGGAAGCAGAGGGCAAGGTGGATGTTTACGGTTATGTTGTCAAGCTCCGGCGACAGAGATGCCTCATGGTGCAAGTGGAGGTAATCTCCAACTTTTAAAGATTATGCTCACTTTTGTTTGGGGGCTTAAATCTTCTTGGGACAGTAGTAATGATTTAAAAGAAATCTAAATTCGTCATAACTTCAAACAATGCATGGAAATAATTTTCTTTCGATTTCTTGAAAACATGAGATAATACCAGTCATAGGAAGCATTGCACATTAGTGTCTGAAAGTGTTGTGGGTGAAAGATGACCATAAAATATATTTTAAAAATGAAATAGCATTTACAAACATGAGACTGGGAAAAATAATAATGTTGAAAGCAGATTTGGCAATGTTGCATAAAATTAAAATTGAGGATACACAATAGGTTTTAGAAGTAAATTTCTGAGACTGAAATCCTGTTTCAAATCTTAATTCTGCATCTCTCAGGATAGGTTTGTAGTCTTTCTGTGCCTCCATTGCATCATCCTCAAGATAGAGAGAAAGTAGGACTTACTTAACAGGTTTATAACAAAAAAGGAAATGCAAGTGAAGCACTTGACAAGTTTGTGACATATGCAATGACTCTGGTAATGGTAAGTGACAGTTATTATTGGAAATGTCTGTACTTGACCCGGCAAGAGGACACATGTGTATTTACTCAAGTGAAGCACTTGTAAATGTGCATAACTAGAAACAGGTGCAAGAATGTTCCTTGCATCCAGCATTGTTAGCACAGGAAAGAATTGGAAACACTTTAAATATATACCAATAGGGGAAGGGAAGAGCAGAATGCAGACATATGGGCTCTGTATGCTAAAGGCCGTGCTGCTGTTGAAAGGAATGATCTTGTTCTGCATCTATCTGTGTAGCTTGATGCTTCGCTAAAAACAGTGAGTACATAAAGTAAGAATATGACTTGTTGATCTTTACAAAAACACAAAATAGTGTGTAATGCTTATATGCTTGTGGATAAACAGATGTTAGTATAGAAATATAAAAATAGATTGTTAAGTCGAAATAAATGAAACTTTTTGAGAAAAATGTAAAATAGAAGGATGCAGCCGAACTCAGGGAACTAGAGGTAGTAAACAGGCTCATCAGAAATAGCTCATTTCCTAAAAATACTGGATTCAAATAGGATACAATAAAAAGTTAAAAGTTGGTAAGTAAATTTGGATTTGGCATATAAGACCTTCTTAAATAATTTTCTCTGTTTTTAAAAGTTCTAGAACACTTTCAAAATGTATCCTATGGGATATCAACTTGCTTTTTCTGATATAATGTGAATTTTATTATAATTTTTTATATTATGAATTTTGCTTACAAATTCAGTAATAGTCACTGAGGAAAATAACAATGTTTCTTTTTTAAATTTTTAGGCATGCAATATATAATGGATTCTCTATTTGGGAAGCTATTTCTTTTCCTAGAAAAAAAAATGGAAATGGGATTTTCATAGATTCTAAAAAAGTGTGAGAGCTAACTTCCAGAATATTTACATGTTACAGTATCAATCCTTTTTTGCCAAAAATTGTCCCAGAATGGGGGGGTGCATATTTTATTTAAATATGACATATGGAACTCTGTTATTAGTTAATTATCTATATTTTCTTGATATCTTAGGCACAGTATATCCTGATGCATCAGGCTTTAGTGGAATACAACCAGTTTGGAGAAACAGAAGTAAATTTGGCTGACTTACATTCACATTCATATCTACATAACATGAAGAAAAGAGACCCACCCAGTGAGCCATCTCCACTGGAGGCTGAATTCCAGGTAATGACGGTAGTAACTTTCACTGAGTGCTGTTTTCCGGGTGCTTGCTGGACACTAGACATAGTTCTTGCCTCTGGTCCTTACCATAGCCAAGGGAGCTCAGATGAGGAATCCAAGACACAGAGCATTTAAGAGAAATGCCTGATCCTGCACAACTATTATGCAGGAGACGTCCTTACACCCAGCAGTTGGATTCTACTGCTAACCCTTTTAACCCTTCCTCATTAAGCCAGTGTAAAATAAACTGTCAAAATCGTAGTATATAGCCATGAAATTGGTCTGCCATAGGCAATGTCGCATCTCACCTTTAAAAACTGCATCTGGTTCAAGTTTGTAAAGGAAATAATTAGAGGAGTTTATGACTGCTTAGGAAGGTGAACTGTCTGGAGCTGGCAGACAGAAAGTAAAGGATAATAAAGTGTGTCCCCGCCTATTTACTGGGCAATTATTCTGACAGTTACCTGAATATGTAGTTCACCGTGATTTCAGAGAGTTGGCATATCTATTCTCAGATTGTGTAGTTGTCAAGTTTTGTAATTTTTCTCTTCCCCCTGTGATTTTCCAGCTTGTTGAGTCCTTCTATAAACCATGAAACGGGTCAATTCCAAGAGTTTCATGAGGCCAGGAATGCACATTTAATTAGATGCAGAACCATTTAATGTGCAGATCAAAGTGAGGCTGAAGTGGGGGATGGAAGTGGGGTGGACAATAATCACCAAGCGACTCAATATCCCAGAAGACCTGTGCTTAGAGTTAGAAGAACTGGCAGGCTCAGGGTGGTCCTTAGCAGAAGAGTGTTTCGCTGTCAATTTCTGTTTTTTTCTTTTTAGTCTTTAAGCCGATAACTTTACTAAAATCAGTACACAGAACCTACAAAGCCACATTTGCATATATACTATTTGGCAGTGTTTATATATTTAAGGTAAACGCTCACATGGATAGGCACTGAGAGAGTCACTGACAATGTTTTTTGCATTCAATTGCACAGCCATAAATGAGATTCAAAACAAGTGTCCTATTTAGTATGAAATAAGGCTCCATGTTAAATGTATATATACTTCAGCTGTCATCATGCATGTGTGTGTGTGTATGTGTGTGAAATCCTACTGAGTTGTACATAAAGAGCTTTCGGGTATTTAGATTATTCATAGTACTGAAAGTTGTTGCTAAATATTATTCATTTGACAAATATTTATTCAGGAACTAATGGGAAGTGAAAACTACAGGTAGGGAGATTTTCCAGAAGAAACTCACATTTAAACTCAGACCTACATGTTACAAAAAGTTATCAAATTGCCAGGAAAGGGAAAAGGTGATCCAAGCAGAAAAAACATGTGTCCAGAGAGAAATCCACAATCCCATTTGACAGTATATCCTAAGAACGTCCCACTATGTGCAACCTCTTCAAAATCCATAGGGGCTTCAGATACCACCACCCTAGGGTCAAGACTTTACAGGTGGATCCTCGGGAATACTGATCTAAACCATAGTACATTGCAAGAGTTCAGGGACAGTATGATCCCTCTAAGAATGAAGGAGTTTGGTTTGGCTGAAGTGTTGAAAGACCTAGTAAGGGAGGATGCTGAAGAGACACACAAAGGCATATCCCTAAAGACATTTAGCTGTCTTCAAATGATGATAGGAAGCTGCTGAAGAGCCCACGATGGACATCTTCTGTTTTGTGTTTTAGAAAGTTTAGAGTCAGTGAGATTGAATATAGAGTCCAGATATGACATTGTTGATATTTTCTAAGTAGGAATGAAGATGGACTGGATTAAGTAGGAAGAAAGAAATTAAAAGGATCTGTGATCTTCACCGTTGGAAATGATAGTTTTCCTGACTGATTAACTACTGTAAACAAGAAAGACAGCAGCCTGGAACTACTAGCATTTGAAGTATCAAGTCTTCCATGAATGCTGTGTCTGCCAAGCTTCCTCCCGATAATTTAAAATTATTTACCATTGGTTTTTCAACACGGGTAGTAATTAGTATAGGGCTTTCACTATACTACACTGTAATAATTGGTATAGTGTTTTCAGCTTATACAAGAGTAAGCCATACTACTTTGCTATCAAGCAGCTATTAAGAACATATTTCGTTAAAAAAATGTATGTTTTTAGTTTCAACTCATCATGTTAAATATACTAAATGCCTGAAAATATTGAGAGGGAAAAAAAATCTACATTCAAACTTAAAACTGTGACTGGGACTGTATACAAATTTCACAAAAATTAATGAAATGTTTTATTCTACAGGGAGCATCTTATATTGCAATAATAAATTAATCTAATTCATATTTAGATTTTAAAAGCTCTTCATTCTACTATTTTTTCCTCAGAGACTTCCTTCATATAGAAGCTGGAGAACACAGCATATTGGACATAAAGAGGAAAATAAAACGAAAAACAGAAATTCTAATGTTATTCCATGTATGTAGTTATCTTTTAAATTTTTTATATCAGGAAAAGTTAAATTCTTTTTTTGCATTTGTTTAATGAGAGACACAAGCAATTGATCTTGAAGCAAAATTTCAACCTTTAATTGACAATACAAAAGTCAGTAAGCTACTTAAATTTTAGTTATAACAAATTATTTGAGCCCTAAGCACTTTCAATGGACTTTGAGGGATAAACCATATTCAGTGTTTTCTTTCTACCAATTATTTCAGAAATGATTTATACAAAAGACAAAATTTTGAGGCTGAGAGACAAAAGACCAAGTGTACTTTTCTACTTTTCTTTCATCTTTAGTAGATTTCAGGGTAATTGCCAAATAGTAAATGTTATATCCATTTGCTGTCTTAATGCTTTCTTTTTATCCCTTATATCTGGGAGGCTAGAAATACATGGAAAATACTCTATAAACTGTCAAGCATCAAATTTGATAGATCAAAATATGCACAATTTTCATGACAAATTCTACTTTTTAACAATGTTCATAGGATCATATCAGGTACTATGGCAATTTTTTTCAGCTGAACATACTAAAATTAGCATGGATAAAATATAAGCCAAGCTAATAAACTAGACAACCAAATAATTCAAATCAGTGCATGGCTGACCTAGTTAATTTAATTTCTATAGAAGTCGTTATGAATATAGTTAAAATACAGAATTGATAGTAATGCAGTTAAACAGATCATTTGACCAGGTTGTTATAAATTTAAAATATTGAAAAATAAGGAGGAATTTTAGACTAAATATTTTTTTGGACTAAATAATAATCTGAGATTCCTGCTTAATTGTTAATTTAATGTTAATAGAATATAAATGAGAAACAAAAGTGTAAACTATGAAATTTTTAACATATTAGGCAGAATGATGATATTCCATAGAAATTTAAAGTATATGCATCAAAGACTAATAATCATTTACAACGTTATGATACACACTTTTAAAATATTTGATATTTTTCCCTGTAACCCTTTTGAGAGCTTATTTTATTTAAATGTCTTAAAATAATTTGTTAATCAAAAATCTCATTACATTTAGATTAATACATTTAATTCTGAATTACTTTTTAATTCATGTCAGTCATGTAGAAATTTGATTATCTTTATTTTTAATTTTTTGGTGATGCTGAGAGTTGAACCACATGCATATGCTATGCCTGTACTACATCTCCAGCCCTTGTTTTTAAAGACTCACTACTAATTTATTTTATATAGATGATTTTAACAGAGTGGCACTTAAACATGAATTGGAACTGAGCAAAGAGAGCGAGCATGATTCAGATGAATCATCTGATGATGACAGTGATTCTGAGGAAACAAGCAAATACATCAATGCATCTTTTGTAATGGTGGGTATTTATATTTCCCCAACCCAGGATACAACTCTTTTATAATCATGTGTATGTTATTAGGGCCATTTATTAAACAGTTTTATAAAAGACTGGTGAACTTAGTCATAAGTATATATTGGTCAATGTTTAATACTATATTCAAACTTGTCAATTTTAAACTATTAAAACCTAATTAATTAATTCAGAGTAAGATAATGTTATTGCTTATTATATTAGTCACTCCTCCATTTCTGGGACAAAATACCTGACATACACAACATAAAGAGGAGAGGTTTATTTTGACTCACAGTTTCAGAGAGTTCAGTTCCTGATTGGCTGGTTCTAAGGCAGAAATGGCATGGTGGAAGGGTGTGGAAGAGGGGAGCTGCTCAACCTCATGTCAGTCAGGGAGAGAGAGGGCAGGAAAAGCCAGTGTGACAGATATGTACCTTTCAAAGGGATGCACATCCTCTACTTGGACCCTACTTCCTAACAGCACATTCAGCTATGAATTCATCAATAGACCAATCCACTGATGAGCATAGTATCCCCAGATTCAGTCACCTACCAAAAACCCAATTGTAAACACAGGAAAGTTTTGAGACATTTTAGAACTAAACTATAATAGCTATATTTTGTAATAAATAGGACTATAACCATATTTTAAGAATAAAATTTGTCCAAACATGAATATGTAAAAATATTTGTTTTGATATTTGTTTCAGACACAAAACTTGTAAAAAATACAAATTTATGTATTTGTATAGTTAGAAACGTTTCACTCAGTTCAAATGGGTTATTAGGTAAATGGTTGTCACATACCTTTTAAAAACTAAGCTGATAATTCAAACAAAGAATTTCACGATAATATTGGATGTCTTAATCTTGATTCTGTTATTAAGAATTATTATTTGAATAAATATATTTAGATATTCCTTTTTATCTTGGACATAAGAATCTTAATATTTTTCTGCAACAGCATTGATGTCAAACTAAGTGATTATTTTTCCCAATGGTTATTTTAAGAATGTACTAATTCTCTGAGCAGTAGTAACAGAGTCTCGCTTTTATTTCTTTGAAAGAATTACTGGAAACCGGAAATGATGATTGCTGCTCAAGGACCACTGAAAGAGACCATTGTTGACTTCTGGCAGATGATATTCCAAAGAAAAGTCAAGGTTATTGTTATGTTGACAGAGCTGAAGCATGGAGACCAGGTCTGCACTTTTGAGAGTCTTTTAAAAAAAGTCTGTCTGTTATAAAATATCCTCCTCCATTCTTGGGTTACTTGCTTGATTGTTCTGCCTGCATCATTTTAATCACTCTCTCACACAAGTCTCTTTGTTTAGTCCAAGCACTTGTTGACCCCAACTATCTTATGTCCAGATTCTGACAGTCTCTCAAGATCACCTCCTCGCCCATCTCGAACACTGCTCTTAGATTATCCAAGACCTAGCACTTCCAGTGTCAACAACCAAATGTATTTTCTGTTTTTCTCAAGATAAAGCCAAACTCTCTATCTGACATTGTTTTTTTTTTTTGGTACCGGGGATTGAACTCGGGTCCTTCTATCTGACATTTTAAGAGATAAAAAAACAAGTCTTATATATCTGTCCAGTTTCCTCCCATTTTTATGTTTTCCATATTGTATGTACCAGTAGATTTATAGACTGTCTTAGCACATGATTTTCATTCTCAGAATTGAGTCTTAACTTAATAACATTCCATATACCTAAATGTGTCCTCTCTTCCCCTCTTTATCCTATTTGCTAGCAAGACAAAAACCCTGAAAAAATTAACAATTTTCTTCCTTTTTAATTCACATGTAATGTTTATTGCCATAAAATTCTTGGAGGTGAATTTAAGATATAATTTTATTTTTTACTTAATGCCCATATGTTATATATTATATATAACACATATATAATATATAATTATAATATATATAAAATATATTATATGTTACTATATATATATAATTATCTTCCCACTCATTAAAATTTTCTTAGTGGTATATCATCTAACACTTAGTTTTTATTTTTACTTAGTTTTTCTTAGCATCTACCACATTATCTGACAGATCCTCACATATCTTAAATCTTGTTCAAGGAAAATGCTCATTAGATTTTATGACCAGGTTTCATTTTTAAACACAATTATTAATTTCTATTTAACAGAAAATAGGAAAGGAAATAAGAGGAGAGAGAGAGAGAAACAGAGAGACAGAGAGAGTTTCCATGAATATTTTATATAGCAAACAGAAGAGCTTTGTGCAAGTTGTTTAACCATGTTCTCTGTTGTCTAGGAAATCTGTGCTCAGTACTGGGGAGAGGGAAAGCAAACATATGGAGATTTAGAAGTTCACATCAAAGACACAAATATATCTTCAATGTACACAGCCCGTGAATTTGAACTGAGACATTCCAAGGTAAAAAAAAAATGCATACATACAAGTTTGAGAATATTTATTTTTGTGTAATTAATCTGCTAGTGAAACCAACATAAAATATTTTATGTAAGCAAAGTCACCATCTATATAATGGTACATGAAAGTTAACATATTTGAATGAGAGGACTTGTGAAGAGTATGTGGCTATATATTTATCAGATTATAAACTTGACTGAACTTCACTTGAGCTAATGTTCCATTCACTTCTGACTGTAGAGGAAAGACACTCGAACTGTGTACCAGTACCAATATACTAACTGGAATGTGGACCAGCTGCCTGCAGAAACCAAAGAATTAGTCTCAATGATTCAAGCCCTAAAACAGAAACTTCCCAAGAAGACTTTCACTGAAGGGAATAAGTATCACAACAGTGTGCCTATCCTAGTTCACTGCAGGTGGGTGGTATTTATGAGACATGTTTTAAAACCATAATAATTGACTTCTTGCTTGGCACTTTGTCTTAAATTCTGTTTATCCTGCTGGCTTAGTTACTTTTCTCATTGCTAGGACAAAATTTCGAACACCCACCTGTTGGTGGAAGAGGAAAGGTTTATTTCAACTCATAGTTTATAGAGGTTTCACCTGGTTTCAAGGCAGGGTGGCATGGCAGAGGGCATCACAGAGGAGAAACAGTTCATGGCATGGCAGGTGGAAGGCAGCAAGCAGCAAACACAGCAGCAAGTCTCCCTTTCCCTTTGATCCCTTCCAGGCTACAAGCCTTTTGGGTGGTGCCACCCACCCTTCCCACTGCCCATACCCACAACTATAATAAAACAATTAGTGGACTAATCCAGTTCCACATATCCTTAATCCTAGTATCACACCCTTAATCCACATTTGCACATCCTAAATCCAGCCACCTCTAGAAAGTCCCACCTATAGACTGCATGAGGATTTTGGGGGACATCTAGATACGAGCCATAACACCCGGTATATAAAACACATGACTGCATGCAAAATTCTTATGGGGTTACTCTCTTAGTTATGCTATCACAGCATACTGATGATAGAAGTATAACAGAAACAATTACATTTTAGTTCAGTAGATTTATGCTGTGAGCTCTTTAGTACCAAATGTCATGTCAACTTTTATTTCTCTGTACCTAACACTGAATCTAGAATATCACATGTGCTAAATGAACAAATGAGTGAATGGAAGGATGCACGAACAGATAGATGGATGGATTACATCAAATATATGCTTATGCACATTGATACATTCTACTTGATGTTACAGAATCTGGAAAACAGAACACTTTGCCTTCAATAAACATATCTTAAATTAAATGTTAACTGATATCTCAATGCTTAGAAACTGATTTTAAACTCATTATTTGATTTTCTAAACCTCAAAAGCAAAGATCTTAGTAGCACCAATAATATTTGATTTTTATTAGTCTTTGTCATGCAGATATTTAAATTTCACCTGTATTTCACATCCACATATTTACCTAAGTAAGAGATATTGAAGGAAGAACACAGAGTGTTAAAATTTTATATGAAAAAGAATATTAAATCAGAAGTAAAAAATTGTAAAGTGAGAAATGTAAATCTAGTGAAAGGCTTTTAGAATTTTTGTGAAAGCCTCAGTACTACTGGAATTGGATACACTAGATAAAAGTCCTTAAAGAAATACTGCTTTTCAATGTTTACCTGAATTGTTCAAAGTGAAATTTATGTGAGAAGAATGCAGAAGGGAATTGTGGGCTCTTATGTGCTTCTTAGAATATGGCTGAATATCTAATAATATTCTTTGAACATACAATATGCTGTGACCCACAGATAGCATATGTTTAACCTGAATCAGTACTATATGTTTTATACCTTTCATAGTTTGATAAATCATGTTGGTATATGTTTTTGATACATAGTAATTAGTTATTTTGGTGATATACATATGGTATATCTTAACATTTTTGATCTCCCAATAAAAATATTTTTTACACTGCAAGATTATTAGAGTCCTAAATTGAAGAAGGTTGTAAACAAAACCAGACTTGGCAGAAGATAAAGAGCAAGATGGAGGACAGATATTAGGAAGTGGGAAGAACTTTACAAATGGGAAGGGCAACAAGAGACAGAAGGGAGAAAGGGAAAAGGGACTTAAAGAAGAAAAAAAAATTGAAGCGAAAAAAATGGAATAGAGTTTTTACAAATGGGGAGGAGAAGAAGGATTGGAGGAAAGGAGGGAAAAGGGACTAAAACAAGAATTAAGAATTAAGATGTGTTATGTACCTGTACCAATCCCCATGATGAATGTGATCGTTGTGTACTGCAGACAGATACTTACAAAAAAAATTAGAATAAGAGAATTGCCATAAATGTGGAAAAATTCTATTTTTCAGTTTTCAGGCTATCACTTCCTCTATAAAAAGTAGAATGATTTCTCCTCTCATATTTTCTTCCTTTTGTAGAGATGGATCTGAGAAAACAGGGGTCTTTTGTGCTTTGCTGAATCTCATGAAAAGTGCAGAAACAGAAGAAGTAGTAGATGTTTTTCAAGTAGTGAAATCTCTACGCAAAGCTAGGCCAGGCATGATTTCCACATATGTAAGTATTCCATGTTCTTGCTTTTTAAGTGCTTTGCATTTTCATTTTGATAGTTTTACCCTCTTTTTTCCATTCCTTCTCCTTTCACTCTTTCTCTTGTATTGATCATCTCAGACTTGGGCTTCAAGACCACCCTGACTCCGATGTCTACATCAGCTGGTGAATCGTGGGGGATTTGTCTGGTTTAACATGACCTCCACTGCCTGTAGGCTGGGAATGGACTGCCATTTAGTATGGAAATAGGGACTAATTGGCCACCTCTGTCATCCTGAAGAAGGCTGGGTCAGACTTCTTCACCTAAGGTGGCAGAGTGCCATGTGAGTGAGCAGACATATAGGCGACCTCTTGGGCCCCAGGCTCTGAACTGACCCAACTTGTCTTCCCTTGTATTTTGCCAAACAAGTCACAAGGCCAGCTCCTCTCCAAGAGGTGAAGAAATAGACTCCCCTCTGTTGAGAGGGTCTGCAGACATATTGCAAAAACCTGTGTACACAAGGAGAATAATTACTTGCATTTTTGTATCAACCGGTATCCTTTCTTTGTGGCCATAACTGTAGATGCTCATGTGGAAACTAGCAATTATTCACAATAGAAACTTAATTACTCCCTAAAATTATAAAGCCTCGAATCATTTATGATATTGAGTTTACATATATTGGTTTAAAAATTGCATCAAGCACCTTCTAAGTGCTCTTGCCACTAAGAGATACAGTGTTTAGTGTGAGGAGCGTAAACAAGGGCATTTTGTTTAACCAAGAAAATTAGAGTAAGCTTCTTGAAGCAGGTAGTTCCTGCTCTGATGCTTCAGTGATGTGTAGGTATCAGCCAAGAAGATAAGCACAGAATTGGTGTCATGGGCAAAGGCTCAGAGCTCAGTAGTTACATGAGTTTGTTTGGTGGGATGGGAACATCTGTATGGTGTTGCTAAGGTCAGTTTTGAAAAGCAGCCTTAGAGCTTCAAAGAACTGTCATTTAGAACCTTTGTCACAAGGACTGGGGTTGTAACTCAGGGTAGAGCCTAGCATGCTCATGGCCCTGGGTTTGGTCCCTCAGTGTGAAAAAATAATCTTTTATGAGAACATATCAGAGAACATTTTTGTTTCCAGACTCCCACAAGTAAATGATTAGTTCTTGCTTGTTTTCTTCTAACATAAAAGTAACTACATCAACTGTCTTCAGGTAATTCCTGGCTGCTTTCCTTTTCTAGGAGCAATATGAATTCCTCTATGACATTATTGCCAGCACCTACCCTGCCCAGAATGGACAAGTAAAGAAAAACAGCAATCAAGAAGATAAAATTGAATTTGATAATGAAGTGGACAAAGCAAAGCAAGATGCTAACTGTATCAGTTCAACCGGTGCCCCAGATCAGACCCAGGAAGGAGTCGAAGAGGCAGAAGGATGTAAATATACAAGCAGTTCAGAGAGGCCAGAACATTCTCCCAATGGCCCTGCAAGTCCAGCTTCAGCTGAGAGTTCATAGGAAAAGGGAGTGACTCCAACCCTCATATTAGCTGTGATTTCTATTCTCTAGAAGGGGAAATAGTTGACTTGGGGTAATGAAGTGCTCTGGTTGAACATATGGGGAAGTTCCTGTTTGACTACTGTGGGAAATATTTAAGATAGTTTTGGTGAAATGTTTTGTATAGTTTCATGCTTCTCTTAAAATCTCTATCATTCCACAAAAACAACTCTGTAGTCTTCTTTGCATGTGTATGCTTGGTGTGGAGGTGCCCTTGATAGGAACAGGGAGTGTGCTTTCAGGTGAACCTAAATACTCTTGAGAAACTTTGCCTTCTCCCATTTCTGACAGAAAGCTCATATTTCATACTGTACCGTTAACTTTGATGGAAGGTTCTGTTTTTCATCATCACAAACCCAGAGCGTCTGCTTAAGAATAACATGTATATTTGGAGGCTGACCTCGAGACTTCCTCCTAGTCCTGCTCATATACATCGGTTACTATTTTACTTCTAGAGGTAATATATAAATGTGGTATGTGTGTGTATAGCTACTACAAGAAAGTTAAGTAAATTAACAGTTGGAAAGCTTATGCAGAACAGTACATATGGCATTGCCAATTTTTTGTTTTAAAAAGTGTATTAATGTATAGAGATAACAAGAAATTATCTAGAATGTTCACTTAATTGTTTTGATCTGTCTCTGGTAGTAACATGATGAGGATATATTTCTTTGATAGTTTTTTATTTGTGCTATTATAAAATGGTTCTGAGCAAAAGAAATTAAGAATTGCTATAAGTGTGTGAGGTGATGGATATGTTAATTTGCTTGATTGTAGTAATCATTTCACAGCATACATGTATCTCAAAACAGGATGTTGTACACCTTCAATATATATGATTTTATTTGTCAATTACATTCAATAAAAAGTGAGTTAAATTGTAAAAAAATAAGAGCATGCAACTGTGTTTGTGTGAGATATTTATATAAGGAACTTAAGATATTTTGTGGAGTTTAAACGGTGATATGAAAAATACCTTACTATATGTGCTTATTTCCCATTATTAAAGTCCATCTTTGATTTTCACTGAAGTGTATTTAATTTGAGTTTTTCAAATGCTTAGACTACTTTTATCAGGAACTGATACTGACAACCATAATAAAATTTAATCATTATCTTTCCTGTTTATAATATAGTGTGTTATATGTTCCTATGTGAAATATGTATACCCCTATTAGAATATAATCAGTAATATTTTAGAACATTTTTACGTGTCCCAATTTTTTTCAAAAAGACTTGGATTCTTAGTAATTGTGTAGGATCTAGAAAAATAATTAAGAATAGTGGTAATTTCAAAGATGTAACAAAAACTACTCATATTGGTGAATTCTGCATCAGTCTATCACTTTAGTCACATACCACCTTGAGGTTGGTTTGCTTTTCTATATCTGATTGATTTTAAATGTCTTAACTACACAGAATCAGTTGCTGTCTATACAACTATTTACTTTGTGCTCCTACTTTTAATTCTTCTATTATTATATCACATAAAATTAGCAACTATGTACTGCAAATATTTACAATAAAAAAGGAAGGGGATTGTTATGGCTTGTGTCTAGATGTCCTCTCAAACCCTCATGTGAATGAGATGGGGCTATTTCAGAGGTGGCTGAATCTAGAGTGCGTGATTCATGGTGCAGTGCTAGGCCTGAGAGCACTAGAATTAAGGATGTGAGTCTAAGTACCTCTAAGTACCCTGAATAAGTTAAGAGGAGCGGGAATACACTGTTAAGGTCCCTTCTTGCTTTAGCTTCTTCCGCTGCCATGAACTGTTGCCCTTCTGCTACTCACCCTGCCTTGGAGCCAGCTGATTATGGACTGAAACCTCTACAAACCGTGAGCTAAATAAACCCTTTCCCCTTTAAGGTTGGGTGTCAGGTATTTTGTCTCAGCAATGGGAAAAATAACTAAGACAAATTTATTTATTTTGTGCTCCTACTTTTAATTCTATTACTATATCACATAAAATTAGCAACTATGTATTGCAAAAATGTACAAAAGGAAGGGAGACAGAGGAAAGGGGAAGAGGATGAAAAAAGGAATTGAAAGTGTTATGTACATGTACCAACTCCTCACAAGGAATGTAAATGTTATATACTGACACAGATACTAATATAAAATAAAAATAAAAGAAAATTGAAAAAAATAGCAATTAATTTTTATGGTATTGTATTGTTCCTGGTCCCTGTTTAACAGATGAAAAGAAGTGAAATTTACAATTGGGGTTGGTGATATACATTAATAAATTAAATTATAAATTAATTTAATGAAAATTTAATTAAGGTTGGTGACCACTTCTTATTAGTGAGAAAAAGGGGGTTGAGAAATCTGCTTTGGACATCAGAAAGAAACCAAGTTTGCCTTTTCTTCTATCTCATGTCACTCAAAATTTTTGCATCTACTTTCTCCTAATGAAACTTGACTAATGCATTTAAAAGATAATTTAGCTATAATTTATGATTCTAATGCCCAGTTGACCCATGTGATGGGGTGTGATGGGAATCCATTTTTATCTGGGAGTAGCTTCAAAATACAAACTGCAAAGCCTAAACCTTAAGTAATCTATAAGTATTTTTGTTTCTTTCAACTGCAAGAACCATCTTACAAAAGTAGCCAATGTGTGTTTAAAACATGTATTATCCACTTAAGACTGTCCTTTCAAAGATATAAGGTAAATTCTTAGGAAGAAGAGCCACGGAAATTTCTGTTAGTTTTCAAAACAACTTGGAAACATAGTTTTTCTTTTGCAAATAGTAAAGTGTAGTATAGGACAGATAAAGTAGAGCTTCAGAGGCCCATTATTCTAAGTACACATATCAACAGAAGGTGAAATTTATTGCACTAGAATGTGCAATAAATTATCCTAAAAGAGAAAATAATATGTGAATTACAGACCCATGTCTTTAGCTATCAGTTGCATTCATAGGACATTTGTCACAAAACATAAAATATTTCTTTGCTAAATTTACCATTTTTACTATCAATTCCAAGACCTAGTCAAAAGCATTAATCAAAAATTTCCAACTTTAAAAAACCCTAGTCCATTTAGCAGGCAAGTTCTGAATTCCATTGTCTGTTTATAGGACAAAAAGAGACTATGCTTATTTTAAAATTTGTTTACTTTTATTCTTGGCCTCAGAATTCATTGACAATAAATGATACCTTTTGCTATCTTAAAATATAACTCAAGCCAGTTACTTTGTACATAAGCAACAAATATGTAGTTGCATAAAAGAAATATACATTTTATACTTCCACGAAAATGATAAACTGTGTGAAGGCATTAGCTGAATGTGTTTGCAATGATAATTTTCAAAGTGCAAGGCTTTCTTCAGAATTCTAACATTTGTTCAGTGAAATTTTCATATCTTTCATTTTTTCTCTTTAAAGTATTAACTGTAAAATGTATTCTTTCGTTTAACAAATATTGTTCTTAGTTTCTAATTTACAGTGTAGATTTGTTATAAAATATTTTGACAGTTTCATGTCAGGTCTAAATAAGTGGGAGGTAAATTTCCCCTAAATAATTACAAAATGTTCTTGATATGAAGACCTTTATATGGATAACTTCAAAGAAAATGAATATCTATTAAAACTAGTAGGAAATGTTATGCTTTTATTCTCACATACAAATGTTACAACTGGAATTAGGTAAAGGTTCTTCAAAGAGATACATTCAAAATTGAGCAGATTCATTTCTTGTTTTATATGAAGATACTTGTTCTACTAAGAATCTACTTTCATTTTTTTTTCTTTGATATTAATTCTTTTGTAAACCTCATTACATTTCCCTTTGTATTTTTTCTGAATCAAAATTCTTGCTAAATTTTGATTAATAGTTGTAAGATAATTAAAAGCTTCTAATCATTTACAGAAAATGAATTCTTGTTTTGGCTAAGATCCCCCAAGGCAGATACTTCTTTACATGGTTACTTTCTTCGTGACAACATGGAAGTTGGTTGTCACCCAGTTAAACTTGAATATAAAATGAACGAAAGCAAGAAACAATTGCAATATTTGAGACACACTCATAGTACAGAAAATTATTCCCGTATGTATGAAATTCAAGTTAATCAGGCATTATATATGTAATTATATGTGTATATGCATGTATACTGATATGTACATACATCCATGTATATGCAAAATCTTACTATAACCTGGAAATATCTACCATTTCTATTTTACATTTACGGCATTAGCCTTGATACTTAAACTCAGTCAAAGCTTACTTGCTCATCATATGAAAATATAATTATTCCTGCTAAGATTTTCCAGAGGTAAAAATAATTGAGTGACATTGTCACTGGACAAGGCCCAATGAGGGCTCCCCAAAGAGGAGATGGGGACCTTGCCCTTTTGGGTAGTTTTGTGGATTCTCATCACAGAAAAACCTTTTGGGATGTGTCAGAATGAAATATAGGCAGACTTATTAGGCAGAGTTAGAAAGTAAGACAAAATGGGAAAGTGACTTTATAGGTTGAAGAGCCAAAGGGAGCACAGCTCCAATGAAAAGGATCAGACTGGATATTTAACAAAAGAACAAGACCAGGTTTTGTGGGTTTGCTAGGATTTGCTAGAGTACGGTTGACCATTATCTCAGTTCTGTTTGGCAGGATGGCTCCAGAAGTCCTTATAGGTTATAGGGGACATTTCAGTCTCCACAAGATGATTATTTTTGCTTGAGACAGTCTCAGATTTGGGGGAGCTTTGCTGGAATCCGAGACAACCATATGTTTAGGACAGTGAGTGGACATTTTTGGGTATTCACCAATGGTTGAATGCCCTTGGGAATCCCTTATTGTCCTCAGTCTCAAAGGGGAATGAGATAGTTTTTTTTAAATTCAAGGTTAATGAATGTTATTTTGTTAACTTTTAGACAGACACTCATTACATGAACAGCATGCCTGTATGCAGACCTGAGCAAGCATTTGCCCCACAGTTTTAAGGTATAAATGAAGGCTAAGCTTTGTTCTACCTTTAGTTACCTATTGGGCATCTGTAGGTCCATACAGAGAGTCACTGTTTTTTAGCAAAAAAAAAAGTCCCTGACTGGCTCAGAAGAAAACACAATTTTTAATGTGTAATAATTTAAGAGCTAAGGAGTTTGTCCTCTGTCCCTATGGCGGTGTCTGAGCCCAAACTATTTAGATTACTGTGAAAATAAAAACTTGAAAAATTTAACATGGACCCAACCAAAGCGTATGTTTGCTGTATTATCACTTATAAATTAAAAATATTATTATAATTTACATTTGTCAAGGCACAATACATGCCAGATAGCCATTAATTGTTTACCTGAATTTGTTTAGTGAAACATATTCTATCTGCTCCTATCTTTACTTCTCAGAAGAAGGACTGAGGCTTAGACAAGCTCAGTACCTGGTATAGTACAATACGTAAGTAGGACCAAACCTGCCCTTGAACCAGCTCTGGGGCCACCTAAAGCTATCCTCATAACTTTTTGTTCTTTTTTCTTCTGAGTATTAAGTTGTTTATTTGCTTTGAAATATTTCATTTCCTGTCTTTTCTATATTTCATGATTAAAACAAAACAAAAGCTATATGTAATATATACTCTCAAAATTCCCTTACAACATTGAAGCTATTATACAAAAATAAACACACTCTCAAACATCCATGGAAAAGGATTGTTCTCATGATACATTTAAACAGAGATCATCTCATTGCTAAAGTGAGTGCCATGAAATGAGGCACTATAATAAATCACAAATGTCATCATTCCATTGTCCCATAATTTGGAAATCAGAACAAATTCTTACTGTTTGGATCACATCTTGGTGTGTTTCTCAAAGGACCCAACAATGAGTGTTTAGAACAAGTCAACAGGGGACCATAAAATGAAAACCACATTCATGAAGAGTATGACTCATTGCTCCATCTGGAGTGGTACAGGGAGCCTTTCTGACCCACCTAGCTGCACACTTAGAAGGGAAGAGAATGGAAAAATGGACTTTCAGTGTAAGAGATCACATGTGAAACACTACCCTCTAGAAAAGACCAGTGCTTTTTATATGTGTATGCACCCTTTACAATAGTAAAAGTGCAATTTCTGGCAAACTTAAAATTTTCCAGCAAAGTGAAACCTGTTGGATTCCATGATATCCCTCATGTATAGGAGACAAATCAGATCCAAAGAACCTGGTATCCTACCAAAGAATAAAAATACAGCTTTAAATTTTTAAGTTTATGTAGAGGGAAGTGATTTTCATGGCCACTCTGAAGGACATGTGGCATTAGGAAGAGAAACCATCTGTCCACCATAGGTACATGGGATGATTAGTGGACAGAATTGGGTCATACAGAGGACTTGTCCCCCATTAGATAGCACAAGCTTTAAATGGGGGTTTCCTTTCACAATGTGCTCAGGTCACTGCCTTTAAGAATTTAATAGGTAGCTAATAATTAGATGTTTCAATAATTCAGACTTTAATTCTCCTATTAATTACGTACATTGCAGGGATTTGTTATATGTTATAAAACAGGGTTGAGAAGGGGATTACTATATTTATAAGAAATTGATGTATAGCAAATCCTTTAATAAAGGCATTTTCATATATATTTAACTAGTAGTTTTCATTGTATTGACAACACAAAGCAGGGATGGGGAAAAAGAATACATAGAAGGTTTAAAACTAAAAGCTTAAATATTTTGGTCACAATAGACAGAAATTAAAAAAAAATAGTGAAGTTGGGCATGGTGACACATGCCTATAATCCCTGCACTCTGAGAAGATCAAGCAGGAAGACTGAAAATTTGAAGCCAGCCTGGGCAATTTAGTGACTTATCAAAGCCCTGTCCCAAAATAAAAAGGGCTGGGGGTGTAGCTCAGTGTGAAGGCCCTGGGTTCAATTTCCACTAGAGCAAAACAAACAAACAAGACAGAAAACAAACAAAAATCCTAAACTTCTTCAAGGCCTTTTAGGATGTACCTGCTTTGAGTTAGGCTGAGTTGACTTAATATCCCAGTCTCTCTCACATTTTGAGAGAGGTCCTTGTAGACAAAAGCAAAGAATAGTTAGTTACTTAAGGTAACACTGATTATTTTTACATCATCTTTTAAATCCTGTATTTTGTTTGTATTCTGATTAGGTTATCAAGTATTGAGTAATCTATTTCCTCTTTGTCCTAGATGCTGAATCTTTTTTTTTTGTATATCCTTTCATTGGTACATTTTAGGTGTACAATATAATGACATTCATCATTGGAGATATGCACCTTTACATACTTCTCTTGGTTCTTATTTTTTCCCCATTCCCCTGCCCTCCCTTCAACCCTTCCATCCCTCCTTATTTACAAAGACTTTCTTTCCATTTTTTCATTTTGTCATATTAATTCCATTCCCTTCTTTCCTTTCCCCTACCCCTCCCACTTCCCCTCCCCTTTGCCCCTTTTCTTCCTATTTCACATTATCTATTATACCTTTTAGTCCTTATTTACACTTTCAGTTTCTCACACTAGAGAAACTATTCAGTATTTACACATGTGTGTCCTGTTTATTTCACTTAAGAGTATCGCCTCAATGTGCATCCATTTAGCAATAAATGTCTCTAATTTCTCGTTTTTTATTGCTGAGTAGTACTCCATTTTATGAATAAAACCCTCATTTTCTTGATCCAGTTCCCAGTTGATGGGCATTTGGGCTGCTTCCAAGTTTTACCTAGTACAAACTGTGCTGCTATGAACATGGGTGGACATATATCACTGTGGTATGATTCTTTTAATTCTTTGGGGAAGATACCCAGCAGGGGAGTAGCTGGGTCAAATGGGACATCCAGTCCTAGTTCTTTGAGGTATATATTGTAATGAAAACCTTTTTTTTTTTTTTTTTGGTACTGGGGATTGAACTCGGAACCTTGCACTTGTGCAGCAGGCGCTGGAACCACTGAGCTAAATCCCTGGCCCTAGATGCTATGCTGAATCTTGACTTTGCTCCTCGTATTATCTTGAAGCAACTGGTAATCCAAATGATAACTCTATATCCTCTTTGAAGGAACACAAGTACACTGTAAGGACTGTAGTTTCCTTATCATAGAAGAAGAAAATTTCATCCAATAGCTAGAGTCATGTGATTTATATAAGAAAAAGCCTATCACTGACATAAATGCAGTAAATCTTATTTTGGATTTTTCAATGTATGGATATGTTTGTGGATTTCCTTTAGGATAATCTAATGTTCCTGATTTGGAATCACAGTCAGATTTAGTTGTGTAAAGTGATTTTTTAAATGAAACAAGTTATTTTTGTACATAAAGCATGCTTAGACAATTTTCTCTTTGTTTAAAATAGCATTAAATCCTGGAAGTCAAATTTCTCTTTAGTAAGAGTCAGTGGGAAATAAAACCCATTTGTTCTTTCAAGTGGTAGGAAAATATTTGTTCACAATTTAAATGTAGGAAGTTAAAAATGGTCAAAATCAGTCAAATCAATGACAACTTAGCCATATTACTAAACCCTACTAAGTTTTTCTCTACAAATTATTTATGGTGTGATTTAATTCAATGCCCTACAATCATTCAGAGAACATCTGAAATTCAGAAGTAAAATCAACTCTGTATTTACACAATGCTGAAGAAAGAGATTGATTTTATTTAACATTGCAAGATGACACACTTTGTAATGTATTCGTTATTTAATAAAATTCTATGAATATTTACATATAAGATATCTTTCCAGGAGAAGTTGAAGGAGTAGGAAGAGCAGGAGGAAGAGGAATGCAGAAGGCTGGGGGATGGAGGAGGAGGAGGAGGAGGAGGAGGAGGAGGAGGAGGAGGAGGAGGAGGAGGAGGAGGAGGAGGAGGAGGGTAAGTGGTGGAGAAGCCATTCACCTGAATTTCCTCCTGTCCACCTAAAAATATATTCCACCTTTACCACAATCGCTTTTCCTCTTCCACCTCAGGAAAAGTCTGATAGCACTTGGTTCCTAATTCTTGTTTCCTGACCTTTATATCTTCATGATATCTTTAACTATCTATTCTTGGTCATCAGTATTTTGAAAATTTCATAGTAAGGTACCATGGCATACAAGATTTTTAAAAAATATTTTCCATTTTAGTCACCAGACAGGCTAGTTTCCTGAATCATTTCTTTGATAATTTCCTCCTTTTCTCCTTCTCCTCCCCCTTTCCCCTTTCATCCACCTTTGTGTTTGTGGAAAGGCAAGACCCTTCTTTTTGGATTGAATATCTAACTTCCCTAATTTTCTTATATTTCTTTTAGTATCTTTTAATCTTTTGGTTTTCTCCAAGCACCTTTAACTTTCTACCTTACATTGACTTACTCTGTCTAAAATATAATTTCATAAGCAGAATATATATTTTATTTACAAGGATTCTTATCCATGTATCTACTTAATCTCAGGATTGGCATTATTAATCACCTACTATGATATTTTTTTAATGAGGATAGCACTTTGAGCATAAGAAATTTTCCTGTGCAAGATATTATGTCTGTTTTTAACTATGTTTCTTTTGTCCAGCTCCATACTTTTATTCTAAGTTGAAATCTTTTCACTGATTGGTAAACATTTACCCCTTTACAACACATTCTAAATATCATTAATTCTATGAATAACTTTTTACCACCCGAGCCAGAATTAATAGCTCTTCACCTTATTTTCGTGGAACATTGATGACAACTCTACCACAGGGTGTATCATATTCCATTGTACCTTTTTCAGAAACAGAACTCTTCAAACCCAGGGACTGTGTTTCCTCTCAGAGCACCTTTCTTGTAGCTGCTGACAGTAGTGAGAACATCAAAGTGGTCAATAAGCATGCTTTCACTGCTTAGCAGAGGAATAAGTCACTTTAGTTTTAGTCATGAACATAACTTCTTAAGATTTTTTAAGTCTTTGGATCAATTTTCAGTTCACAGGAAAAATTGAAGGAAGAACCAGAGACAACTCCTTTAATCCTTGCCCCTACACATGCATTTTCTTTTTCTTTTTTATTCATTAAGTTTATTGGTACATTTTAGGTGCACAATATGATGAGATTCATCATTGGGAATTTGTACGTTTACATAATCTCTCCTGGTTCTTATTGTTTCGCCCTTCCCCTGCCCTCCCTTCAACCCCTCCACCCTCCCTATTTACAAAGACTTTGTTTTCATTTTTTCCTTTTCCCATATTTTTTCCTTTCCTCATATTTTTTCCTTTCCCTTCTCTCCTTTCCCCTACCTCTCCTTTCTACTACCCCTCCCACTTCCCTTCGGAACTTTTCTTCCTATTTCACATTATGTATTATACATTTTGATCCTCATTAACACTTTTACACCAGAGAAACTATTCAGTGTTTACACGTGTGTCCTGTTTATTTCACTTAAGAGTATGGCCTCAATGTGCATCCATTTAGCTATAAATGTCTCTAATTTCTCATTCTTTATGGCTGAGTAGTACTCTATCTCATTTAAAAAAAACACATCTTCTTTATCCATTCACCAGTTGATGGGCACTTGGGCTGTTTCCAAGCTTTAGCTATTATATACTGTGCAGCTATAAACATGAGTGTGCATATATCTCTGTGGTATGATGCTTTTAATTCTTTTGGGAAGATACTCAGCAGAGGAACAGCTGGATCAAATGAGACCTCTAATCCTAGTTTTTTGAGGAATCTCCACACTGATTTCCACAGTGGTTGCACCAGTCTGCATTCCCACCAACAATGGAGAAGGGTTCCTTTCTCTCCACACTCCCACCAGCATGTGTTATTGGTTGATTTCTTGATACCAGCCATTCTTTTTATTGTGAGAACACACGCATTTTCAGCACCCCTTACTTTTTAAATTATTTTATCCAGGGTAGTTAAAATATCTACTATAGACAGTTCTCAATTTCATTTCCATATGTTCTCAACCAAAACAGCTACGCTGAGCTTCTGTGTTTTAGAACAAATATAACGCAGGTCTCCTCAGCCACTAGAATGCTCTATTTCTCTTCTACTTCTCATCACTCCTAACATTTCCTTCTTTGCACATTTTAACCCTTGTGCCTTTTTCATCTTGGTTTCCCTTAATGTTGTCCCTCAGTAAGCTCATCCCTTGCACTTCAAGCACCTGGCACCTGATAGGGTTGGAGCCCATTTTATTGGAGATGCTTGAAATAGAAAGAAGATAGTTCTGGGAGACTCCGCAGCTGGCGACAACCCCATCGCAGTGATCCATAACTGCTCCTGGGATGCTCTGGCGTAGACAATAAAGACTTTCCTGCCACGAGATGGGAGGAGATAAGGGAGGGAAACGCAGTGATGAACTTAAAGGACCAAATACACAGAATGAAGTAGACTTAGCTCAATGGTTCTGTGGCCTCTCTTTGTCCTAAAAGGAAGCACATGGCTCTAGGTCCTCCCTGCCTGCTTTTCTTACCTTACTTCAAAGTAATTTCGGACTCTACCTGACTCACTCTACCCAAGCATTAAGAGAGGAAAGGAGCAGTTCTTTTTAAAAGCTCGTAAAAAGACGATGCTTCAGAAGTCTCCATTGGAGATTTATCTGTTAGACATGTGCAAAAGTAAATATGTTACAATCTTCTATTTGGATGCACATTAAACAATTCCATGTTAACGAACTAAACAGATATTACTAGCACAGAACAGAAACTGTAATGCTTTGTGAATTTTATAAGGATGTAATAAATTGATTTTATTGCAGAATAGGCACTTAAAATATTGGTAAATATTAAAAATGAGAATCTGTATTTTTAATAAAGGATATAAAAAGAATATAAAGCTATAAGTATGATATAGCTCATTTTCATAGAAATAAGCTCCAAGTAAGCAGATTTTACCAAGGGAAAGTCTATGTATCATTTAAAAAGACAGCTATTGTTTTGCATTGTGAAATGTTATTTTATGTTAGGCTAGTCCATTATAGACAGCAAGGTAGATATGCTATCCAATTTTGCTAAAATAATCATATTTCAACCTGGTGTTTTTCTTAATGGTACATAGCTAAGTTAGAATTGCCAACTCTAGTATATGTGCTGCCGAAGTGAGCACGAGAATTGCCAACTCTAAAAGCAACTCTGATTCATTAATTTAGAAATAAAACTGGCATTACACTCTTTAAAATAACATCTTTGCAAAAAATATAAATATTACCAATATTATGTCTGAGGCCCCATAATGAATGTAATGTGGAAACTCTAGGTTGTGCTTACATACTCACTTGATAATTTTCTTCAAAGACTACAAAGAAAAATTTTAGTAGAAGATTCAAAAGCCTTAAGCGGCTCTGACCCCAATGATTTATAATCTAAAATGTCAGAGAAATAAATCCTTTAATGCTCCCTCAAAAGTAAATCTTCCCTAACTTGACAGCTAGATTCCTATCTCAGCTTAGATAGAAATATAATGTGTATTTGGAATGCAATAACCAGTTGGCTTTATGAGAAATAGACAACTTTTTAATATGTTATAAACTTCATATACAATAAAAATGCCACGGGGTTTTTATAGTACCATGAGGTATCAGACAAGTAAACCATAATTACTTTGAGCTTTTTTATTAGTATAAATGAAACATGTTTTATTAATGAAACAAAACATTATGACTTACTCATTTTTAAAATTTTGATTTTTAAGAGTTTCTCTTTATATAAATAAATTATATTTTACTTATTTCTAAACTCCAACTTTTTTTCTCTCATTAATACCAAACTATTAATGTCTTAAATAACTTTTAAATTTAATTCTAGGGAAATAACTCTGAATAGAGAAAAAAATCTGTGAAAGTTGGATTGATAGATCAGAACACTTTTTCAATTGAAATACACATTTTCTTTCTAAATAAGCGATGAATAAAAACAAATTTAAAATTTTTAATCTGATTTATGCTTCTTTTTTATTAAGTAACATAGAATAGAACGTTTTATTTGTTTTTTTCTCAGGGTTAATTCTGTCACACTGAGTTATAGTTACATGTGTTTGAACAGCTATCACCTTATTGTAGAATGCAGCATGACCACCAGGTTGCGCTATAACCTTTGCAATGGTTTTATACATTCGTGGTCGGCGGCTTCTGAGTGCTACAACGTATGTGTGTTCTGTCAGTGCACTGAATAGTGTAAGTCAGACTTGCTTTCACTACTGGTTTTTGTGTGCATGCTGATATTTTATATCACTGAAATTACTAATACTTGAGAATGGTGCTACAAAGAGATAGCAATCTCATTTTTTCTGTGGAAAATAATTCCTTTTTTCTACACCATATGCTATACAATCTTCCCAAAGTGGATCATACTGGGATTTCCACTTACTCGTTACAGAAATTCACTCCTATCTCACTGCTCCGATGATGCAATGACACTTCTGGGGACCAAGTGTTCTTTCGGGAGAGAGCTGCAAGTAGATCTCTTACACTTTTCTTTACACTGGAGATAGAACCCAGAGCCTGAACTACACCCCTAACCCCTTTTTAAATTGTTTTCAAATTTGAGACAGGAAGGATCGAAGTCACTAAATTGCCATACTGGGCTGGGACTTGCAATCCTCCTAGCTCAGTCTCCTCGAGTGCTGAGATTCTTATACCTCATTTTACACCATGTATATCCTTTTCTTCACCTCATATGACACTAAACATGAGGGAGGGAGGGAGGGAGGGAGGGAGGGAGGCAGAGACAGACAGAGACAGATAGAGATAGAGACAGAGATCCAGTTTGGGTCATATTTTTCTTTGTTCCAAATCTGAACAATATTACAAAAGCCTTGTGTATCTAACACATTGCTGTGCTCAGGGTTTACAAGAGAAGTAGATTTAATACAGGACACATAATTTATAGGAATATTTTATAATAATCACTCAAAAAGTCAAATGCAGAGGAGTGCAAGAGATCTAGCCATGCACTAGAGGCCCAAAGAATCCAGCCAAGGGCCTGGATCCCACAGCAGTGTTCCACACAAGTCCAGCTGAAGGCCTAGAGCCCAAGGCAATGTCTCATGCTTGTCCGTATTGAGGATCTGCACTGGCAAGGCCCAAAGGCCAGTGGTGGAAGCCAGAATATCTACAGTGGTGAGATGAAGGATTTATGCTACCAAGCTGAGGGATCTACATTGGAGCTAGGAAGTGATACAGGGAAGATCAGAGCTCCCCTGATGAGAACAGCAGCCATTCCCAGCAACAGTGAAGACCCAAGCTTCCCCTCGATGAGAACAGCCAAGTTCACATCAGGAAAACCAACCACAGTAAGCTTCTCCTAGAAAATCAACAGCCCACGATATTCTCCTCCAGTTCTCTTTTTATGCCATTGGCAACAATCCTCAGGTGGGTCTTCAGTGCCCAACCATGCTGATTCAGTTCAGCTGGGCTTTTCAATTTGACCATTAGTTAATCCACCAAACATATAGAAATACATCAGTTGAGGCCTATATATGTAATTTATTTTTGGCTACTTGGAAGACCCCATCAAGAATCTTCTCTGCCAAAATAATTGTCTTGGATGATAGATTGAGTTGATGTAATGTTAGGTACTTTAATATCCTCTTTGGATACCTTTTAAAATAAAAAAGTTAATTGGAGAGAACTAAACAAAGCATAACGGTAAGTGAGACACATATTTAATAAAGATAATTTAAGAAATACAGATTTTGGGAAAATATATATATATAAATATACGTGCGCTTATAATCGTAATGAATTTGAAACTTTTGTGACAGATCTAATGACAGTATTTCCTCAGTAGATATCATTTCTGTCTTCATGTTATCATGGTCTTGTTTTTGTACAATGTTTTCCTCTGGCCCTTAGCTTACTTTTGCTGGACCGATTATCATGAGAGGTTATGGCTCTAAAAATGCTGGCTTCAGGGACTTCCCAGACCACTGAAGAGTTAGAATTTGCATATGGCTAGAAAAATAACAAGAATGAATGAAAAAAAGTTGACAAAAATATTAAGCAGTAGATGCTTTAAAAAGAAGGAAAAAGCACACCCTACTGAAAAGTACTCATATTCAATTATTTTGAAAACATGGCTCTGCCCTGACAAAACATGCCAGCAGCCACCTGCACTGTACCACCCTCATCTATGGTAAGAACCTGCTGCTGTGGTTCTGCTGGCTTACACTTCAGGATCTGCCTCTGTTTCTTTGCATTTGTAGGAAGAAAATGGTGTCTCCTTTTCCACTCAGGGAAACAATGATCTCTTTTGCTACTCTATACTTTGCACTTGAAATATCACTTGAATCTGCGCTGGTTTCAGTTTCTCTATACAACAGTCCCCTGGCCTTTCTAGTTAACTTTGGCATTTGCTTATATTCCTTTCTCAACTGTGCGGTTCCCTGTTTCTAATGGTAATTATCTCAGGAGATCGCAAGCTATCTTATAAGACAAAACTCTTTAACCAGGTGAGCTGCGCACATTTGTAAAGCTTGACCTTGATTCCCATAGTCCCGACAGCACTGTGAAACCACAATGAGGCTGGTCACTCACAGTGATGAGAAGCTTCATGCATAAACTCCACGTTGTCCAGTTTTCCCTCCACTCCACGGTGCCTTTGAGTTGTTCTTTCCTCTGGCTCAGTAGGTGATCAAGTTTGGAAAGTACTGTCTTCTGAGGAAATATGGCTCCTTAGCCACATGGTCAGCTGTCATTTGGGGCAAGTGTTTGTGGTGCACTGAGCATCTTGGCAAAATAGATCTAGCTGTCCTTATGAACTACATTGACTTCAGACTCACCATTGCATATCTGTAGCCTCTGATTTATAAATCTCACTGATGCAGGCGGTGGATTATAGAGTTTATAGGTCTCCTCTGTGGGCTGCAGACTATCTATACTACCCTCAGACTATAAGGGAAGGAGCTTGTCACCCAGAGAGGCAAACAGTTTTCTTGAAGGTTTTTTTTTTTAATCCTTTGTACACCTCCTCCCTCTCCTTCTCTCCTTCCCCTCCATCTTTCCCGCTCTTCTTCTTCTCCTTTCACTACTATACCTTTTTTTCCACAGCTTCATGCCAAAAGGCAAAAAATGATCTCAGATTTCATGCAAATACCATATTGCCTCAGCTCACGAATGCTTCTTAAAACAGACAATTCCAGTTTGCAAACAAAAGTGCTCAGAAAAGCTTTTCTTCCATTTGCAAACTCTGCATGAGGTGACGAACACAACCACAGCCATCTTCCCCAAAATTGTAAAGCACCTTAAGTTCATAAACTGAGCTACCACTATACTATTTCTCTGTCTAAAACTCCTGCTGTCCCAGAAGCAGGATTTTTTTTTTTTTTTTTTAATCAGTAGTAAGTGCTTTAAGATTTCCTGGACACACTGTTGGTATCCGGCACCTTGATTTCACAGCCTGCAGTTTGGACCTTTCATTACTTCTGTCTTTGTAACTTTTCTGGTCCTTAATTTAGAGTTTTACTTTCTCTCTTGTTCCTTCACTGTTCTCTTTACTAAGCCAATTCTCCCATGGTTTACTCTGGACTATGTGCAATGGCATCTGAATGTTTAGATTTGTATTTAGAATGTATTGCAAAGTGTCCCTCTAGCTAGAACATAATACCAAGAACTCACAACTTAAACATGGAGAAGTTTAATTTGGATCATGATTTTAGATGGTGAAGTCCATGGTAAACTGGCTCCAAGGCCATAACATCATGGTGGAGGAGTGTGGTATAGAAAAGCGGCTCAGATCATGGAGGCTGGGAAACTACATAGCAGGCAAACTACAAAAGAGGAAGAGGCAAGGGATTAGATATGGTCCTCAAAGTCACTACTCGATGACCCACCCAGACACACCAAGAAGTGCTCTTTGCTAGTCCGCATTCAGCTCTGAAGCCAATCAAAGTGACAATCCAGTTTAACTGTCATAGTTCCTGACAGTCAGTTCTTTTGTACTGATCCTTGCTCTCATGATAACCAACTCCTTGAGTTGCCTCTTTTGGCTTATTCTCTCTGTTTCCTTAGTGATCTCTTCCTATTTTTTGATTTCCTGGTCTCAGCCCCTGTCTTGCCTTCCAACCATGTTTCTCCAGAAATTATTCCCAAGGCATTAGCGTATAGGCAATGAGTATAGAGAAGCCCCTCCCCTCTCCTTTTTATCTGGGAAAATAAATTTGGAATAAATGTAAAACATTAATTCCTGTTCTCTTGTGCTTCTTGGTCACCCATCTCCCATTTTAAGTGTTAAGAAGGAGGACTTGCCTGCCTCCTTTTCATCCTCTTTTCTCTCTTGGGGAACTCTGGAGGGCAGAGATGTTTCTACATCCAGGTTTTGTTGGTTAGGGAGTCATTTACACTATGAACCTTGCAATGGGAAAAACAGTCAGGAGGCACAAAATTCATTAATTCATGTAACACATAGGGTGACTCTATCTTACTGGACTCATTTTTTTTTTTAAAGGGAACAACTGTGGAGTTTCCACTGAAAGAATTGTACTGAAACCATAGAGGTTTTTAAAGGTGGAGGGAAAATACTTTCAGTGTTTTGTCATGGTTTTTAAGGTGGATTGACCTTTTTCCTCTCTGTGTGCACATCTCCTTTTCTGTCCACCTTACCGTGATACACACCGATTGATTCTTAGAGAACTCACTTTATTCTTTACCTTTAGCTAAATATATATGTAAATGTGGTTACTCAGCTCTTTACATGAATTTTTTCTTTTATCTTAGGTAGTATTTTGACTAGCTTTTTACTTCAAAAGAAAGGAATCAAAAGCATGAAAAAGACCTATTGTTTTGTTGGATTTTTATGAAGTCAATTAGATGAAATCAAGTTTTATATATTAATCTAATAAGCTAAATATACTCCATACAGAATAGTTTCAGACATCTTCCCTCCAACCGAGTTTATTTAAGGTCCTTTGGCAGGAATTGGTACTGGAGTAGGCAGCTTCTTGGATGCTTTCTACTTGCAATTTGACACCTAATGGTTTTCCTCTTGGCTGAGAACTTCACAAACAGAAATGAGCGATTGATCACGTGACGCGGCAGCTCTCCAGGCACTTGGAGGGGAAGGGGGCGGGGTGGGGCAGTGGGTTGGTAGCTGCTGTGTTTAAGAAGCACCCAGCAACAAAAACATCCTTTCTATACAGGATGAGGCCATGTCCTTAGGGGTCAGGTATGACGTTTGGGAATCCATGGAATATAGCTACTCATCTGCACGAGGCTGCAGCTTTCAATGTGCTCCAAACTTCTCGGGCAAGGCAGAATGCAGGGCTAGGCAAATTGTGCAGAGTTAAAAGCTTCAGCTGTGTTCTATCAACACAGTCACATGATTGGGGAAAGTTCCATTAGCTGTGCTCAGCTTCACTTTAACCTAGAAAGCAGGAAAGTTCTTACCTCTTAGCATTGTTGGGAAGATTACCTGAGATAATATACAAACATGTCCACAAAAGTGATGCACCTATAGTAAGAGCTCAGTAGATGACAGCTATTATTAACAGTTCTCACGAGGTAGGTATTATCCTCACATTAAAAATGTAGAAATTGGTACCAGTAACAGTCGCTAAGTAGCAGATGTGGGATTCAGACTTGGGTCCATTTGGGCTATTAAGCTTAGCCCAAACCACCAGGCTAATACAAATTCCTGTTGTCAGGGCCTTTTCATTCTCTTTGCCTCTTTTTCCACCCACCTTGCAGTGGATGGGCCTGTTGGTCTCTATTTGTCACTCCAAGGCTCAGTTCTGCTTGTCAGTTTCCAGAGCAGTGTTTACTGGAGAGAGGAAGTTCCCAGCCAGATTCAGCTTCTCCATCTTTCGAGGCAGGATATTGACTCACTCTTCCTGTTGCTGTGAACTGAGGACAAAGTGTTCTAGTGCTAACCACAGAGCTCCATCTGGTTCACCAAGGAATCCTCCACAGTGGTCTCACCAAGGAGGAGCACACGGCCTTCTGATACCCGCCACTGCCTCAGCAGTATCTCTACCTCTACTCTCCAGTCTTTTATAATCTGCAGCTCCTAAAAGCAGACTGTTATGAATAGGGTTAATTCTGTGATTAGCACTTTATGTACATATCCTCTAAAATTTATTATATCCCTCATGGCAACTCTTAGTATCCCAAATTTAAATTGAGGAAAGAATCTTAGGATCCCCAAGTCTACACAAGCAATTAGATGTACAATAATAATCAACATCATTTTTGCATTTATTAATTCATTGATATAACTAAATCAGCTAGAACAAGACTTCTCAGCCCCAGCACAATTTCAGCCAGTGAGATATGAGAAGGAGAGAAGAAAGTCCTGTCACCTTTCAGTGGAATGGCACAGAAATTGCACACATAAACTTTCCACACATCTCATTAACTCCACTCTCTTTCCATTGGTAAGAACTCAGCCAGGGGGGTCACAGCTAGCTTCAAGAAGTCAGGGATGTATAGCCTTTACTTGGTGTCTGTATAAAAACCAGAGAATCTATTTACTTTAGAAGAAGAAAGTACAAAAACTGGAGCCAACAAGCAACTTTTGTCACAGGTCTTTGTAATATTGTCACAAATATCAAGTGCAGCAAAAATGTAAGAATGCTCCGTGAACTCTCAGAATGAGTTCTGAATGCCAGTTGTTGCATACTTCTAGACAAACTCTTGCACCACAGATATGGATATTTTACCAACTCACGCAAACATCCAGTATGTAGCAACAGTCAAGTCAAGAGCCGCCCATCTCACCAGACTTCATTTCAGCTGGAAATTTCACCTGAGGCCTGGAATTATGCTGCTGAGTGGAGTACAAAATGATCACAGGAATTAGGAATTGCAAATAATTTACCATTAGTTGTCCTGTGTCACTTCATTTTCACAAACGCCATCTTTTCTAGAATGAGTCTAAAATAACAAGCCCTCTCACTCTCAGTAGCTCTATACAAAGGGGGCTGTGCATTCTAAATTTATATCAAAGGACTTTTGACTTGGGGCTTCAGTTTGTCAGGCATTGTGCTAATCTGCTTTGACTGAGCCAAATGCTGTGTCCAATCTTCACTTTGCTCATGGGCAGAACTGGTGGAAAGGATGAGATGATCTCTGAATCCCAACGAAGCAGTAGTGTTCCATGCTTGCTTTCCCGAGCCAGGACATAAAGCTTGGGACAAAGGTGGGGGGAAAGTCACAGGCTCCCTTTGGTGGTCTGAATAATCTACTGTAGATCACACAGCAGTCATCGGTGCTGGCACTCTCAGTTCAGCTGAGGTCCAGGCATAACAGGCCCGCCCTGCGTCTCAGACCGAGGGCTATTGAAGAAGACGCGTGTGGCTGTTTATGCAGAGCCTGGGAGCTGGGGCCTGGCTCAGGCTGGACTCTGCTTTTCACTTCTCTGAGCACTGGAATTCCCCATATTTTCCCCCAAATTAAAAGAAGCAACAAACTGTATTACAAAAACAAACAGAATTTGTTTTCCTTTTAACAAATAAAAACTAATTTATGTTAAAGCTTTGTTGCCTTGAATCAAGCCAACCGCATGATCCACTGCCAATGCTTTGCTGTGTTAACTTCTCAAGTTCGTCAAGCTTAGCCCTTGCTGGAAAAAGTATAGGGTTTGCAAGCCACTAATTGGCCTAAAATGCTCCTCGATTTTATATAAACACACGAATAGTATCAAAAATAGAGTTCCATTCATTAGCCTAAAAATCCAGCTTCCCTGTAAGACCTTTTTTCATATCCCTCAAGATTTCTGCCTGCCTCTAGAGGTAAAGGAAAACTTGTTTTTTGAAGTTGCACTCTGTAATTTCATATATATAAAAAAATAAAAAGATGGCTTTGATTTCTATTTTTGCCTATTTACATATTTTTAAGTAGTAAGGCAGAAAATGAAAATCATTCCATGAACTCTGCAGTGTTAATATTATTAGCAAAGTCAATCTGAAATTAAGCAAAGTCATTAGCAATAACACCAGCAATAATAATAAAGAGAAATAGATGTATTCCTGTGGGTTCTGTCACTGATTGGTGATTAAATCTCAATCACAGTTTGCAAAGCCATTTGTTTGCCATCCTCTGCGATTTTTCAGCCTTGAGTCCACTCTGGCCCCCATCACTGTAAGCATACGACTCCTCCTTCTGCTTCCTCAAGAGCAAGATGATTCACCATGTTTCCTTAGCAGACCTTTTCCTAGCTCAAAATCCTTCTGCATCTTAGTTTCTTCTTCCCTCTTTCCTCCTTAGAAAGTGAGGTGTCGCTTGTGCCTCCTTTTGCTACACAAGGTCTCTCTACCTGTGTTTCTGGTTTCATAGGCACAGATCCACTCCCTATCTGTGTCAGCTTTTACTTTTGCAAATTCAGCTCTTCTCTTGATCTATATGAACTATTAATAAACCTTTCCCCCTTTCTAAAATCAAACTCATTCCCTTTAGCCACTTATCCATTCAGAAATCCCTCCTACTAAACTCCAAAATCTCAAAATTTTAGTGTAAGTCAGCTTTCTCTATTTCTTCATTCCCTGCTTGGTTCTCAAATCTTTGAAATCAAAAGCATATTGCCAGAGATTTAGCTCAGTGGTTTTGCCGTCTGCTGCGTAAGCGCAAGGACCTGAGTTCAATCCCCGGTACCAAAAAAAAAAAAAAAACAAAACCATATCCCCAACCCCTCCTGTGGACCTACTCTTTCCATGATAACTTCTGAACTGGCAACTTTAGTGATTCTCTCTCGCCCTCGTGTTGCTCGGCATATGACACTGTAAATACAGATTGCCACACACCAGTCTGACACCACCTCAGGTCTAGAGATATCAGCATCCTGCTGGCTATTCTTCAGTTCTCCTACTTCATATTCCCCTTGATCTCCTTGTCTGGTCTCCTTTTCTATTTCTTGTGCCTTAAACACAGAGACACAGTCACAGATTTCTGCTAGTACACTGTCTCCTTTGTTCACTCCGTGACACTCATACCTGCAGTTACTACCTCTATCCTTTCAGCCCCTAAAGCAAAATGTATGGCATCAGCTGCTCCTCTGAGGGTCCAAACTTAATTTCCAGTTCACTATGGAGTATTTTCACCTAGTCCTGGTAATAGAATTTGCAGTTTCTCACTATTCCAGGATCAAGGCTTCAGTGTCATCTTTGATTTCACGGCCTTGCTCACCATCCGTGATCACCAGGACTGCTTGATTCTACTTTTGCAAAGGCTCTGAAAGGTGCTCATTATTTTGACTCCTGCTGCCAAGGTCCTAGTATTAACCTTTACTACCTTTTGATAAGAAAGCATCAATACCATTTCATGTTCTCCTGGACTCCAATTTCTCTCATCTTTGGTTTATCTAACACATTGCCATTAAATATCTTTCCTCTAACATACTTTCTGTGGTTCCCCAATGGTCACATGGAAAGGTCACTAAAGTCACTTGCTCTAGCTGACTTAAGGCTCTTTACCTTGTGTGCTTTGTATACTAGCTGCACAAGTCTCCTTAATGAATGCTAACTAGTAGCTAATTAGAGTTTACATCAGTGTGCTCCCCATTCTTAGAAGAACTTGACCCTGGTGTTGGGTTCTCTGAAACTTAGCTGCCCTTTTAAATCCTGATTCAAATAGTATTTGATCCAGGAATCATTTCTGGGTTCCAATTCTCCTCCTCTTTTGGTTCTATCCCTCTGGGAAATAATTTCTTCGCAAGAAAAATCTCATATTTTTATCTCCTATACTCACCTACAATTTATTTGAGAGTCAAACAGTTCTTGCACATTCCAATAACAAAGATACATGATGGGATGATGGAAATAAAAGGAGAGAGAGATAAAAAGAAGAAAAGTATAGGGAGAAAAGATAAAGGGAAAGAAGTGACTTAGAGAAGAAGGCGAAGGTAAGAAGAGGGAGACAGATCAGAGAAGAATAGTTGGAGAGAGGTGGGAAGAAAGGAAGACTAGAGTAATGGAGAAGGTTATGATCAGCAGAAAGAGACAGACAAAAATTTTCTATCACCTGGTGTAAGGGTATATTTTGAAAGTACTCAATTTGACACAATCTGGTGGTAAACCAAGAACAGGTCAATAAAACAGACTTGTGACTATGTATGTTCATGATAGACACAATGATTCAAATAAAAGGGAAAAGCTACTGTAACCTCAAGAAAAAGAATTAAATTGCACCCCTAACTTTATCCTAAAGAAACATTAATTTAATAAGTTAGGGATTTTAACCTATAGATAAACCAATAGAAGAAAAACTTACTTCTTTTAGAATGGAGAAGAACTTAATAAACAAGATACAAATAGTGTCATTCATAAAGGAAAAAATACATACTCCAGTATTTTAAAAGAAAGAACTTCTGTTGGCTAAAAGACATTATATTAAGAGTGAAATGATAAACCGCAAACTGGCAGTTACTTTGGTAACATATGCCCCAAATAGAATTAATATCCAAATACATGCAATAAGTTCTGTGAAATATTTGCAAGTGAAAAAATAATAAAAGAGTTGAGCAGGATTTATACAATAGTGAGCAGAGAAATAAATGTCTACTACAGATGTGATAGGATAGCCTTACAATAGTAAGCCTTACATTAATAAGAAAAACAAAAAATCATGTTGCAGTATCCTAGATCTGAAGAAGTTGATCTCAGCATTTTGTTAGGTGAGTAGTGAGGATTGATTAATGAATTAAGTGATTTCATACAGAAATGTAGACCATCATTGGAGAGAATAAATGCTAGGAAGGCACAAGAATTCTGATCCATTTTGGTACAACCACTTTGGCAAACATTTAGTTTTAAATGCATAAGTTTAAAGACAAATGCTCTGTAGCATACCGATTTTATATATACTTGAAAAATACTACCTCATTATACAAAGAATAAAATAATGTAACATTATGAAATTATACAAATGAATGACAGCCACAGGTATGAAAAAATTAAAAGAGAAATTGCAGAAGTATGCTTACAGAAAAAGTTCAATTTTATAAAAGTAAAAAATAGGCAAAAGTAAAAAAAAATCAATTATGGATCATATAGAAATGTCTCTTGGTATCTACAGAGGAATGATTCCCACCCACCACAACACCATCATGATTATTGTTTGGATCTCAAATGTCCACCAATGGCCCATATGCTTGATGTCAGCCTGTAGCACTACTGGGAAGTAATGGAACCTTAGGAGGTAGGGTCTAGCAGAAAGATATTAGGTATTTGGCACCCCAACCTTTCCTCTGTATTAGCTTCCTGTATATTGTAAGGTCAACAGTTTTCCTTCACCACGCACTCCCTTTGCAATAATGTACTGAGCAACTACAGGCTCTAAGCAAGTGGACCAAATGACCATGGACTGAAAGCTGTGAAACCATGAGCTAAAATAAGCCATTCCTACTTTTAAATTGATTTTCTCAAATATTTTGTCAAAGTTACAGAAAGTTTACTAGCACACTGTGCGTATCAGGATCTACAGATGCTTGTTATTTACATAAGATAATGTATTAGCATATAACATAAGTACATCTTCCATTTCTAGATTACTGATAGTACTTAATACAATGCAAATGGTATGTAAATATTTTTGTATTGTATTGTTTATGGAATGTGACAAAAATACTCTGCACATGTTCTGTTCAGATGTAATTTTTATTCAATTATTTTTTCATTGGTGCAATTGGTGAAATCTACACACACAGAATGTGTGGATTAAGAGGGCCAATTATACACATCTATATGCTTGCATCTACACACATCCATATCCTATAAATAGAAACAAATGAAATAATGATACCGCCTTCAGACCATGCTAACATGTAGAAAAGGGAGAGGAGCATGTGAATGATGAAATCATGTAGGGGCATTAATTGTGCTGTTAAAATTGTAATTCTTAAGCTGATGCTGGGTACTGAGTATTTATGCAATTATTCTTTTCAATTGTACCTATGCACTTTCATCCTCTGGTTTATATATACATATATATTTAGTATATACACATTTATTATTTATAACATACTGAGCAAAGATTTCCTACCTTTTAGTATCTACAATAAATCATATGTATTTTGGTTTCAGTATTCATCACACTACAGTAATCCTAGATTTGAAGAAGTTGTTGTCAGCATTTTGTTAGGTGAGTAATGAGTAGATTGATTAATGAATTAAATGATTTCCTAGAGTAATGCAGACCATCACTGGAGGCAATAACCCAACTAAAGATAGCCTATAAAGGAAAAGAAGTGACAAGAATGAATATTTTAGAAGACAAAAGTTACCTGGTGAGAAAATTTGACTAGATTGTCTTGGAGCCCTGCCTGCTACCATTAATTAGATTTTGGAGAAATAGGCATGCATTTGAAAGTAATCTGGGGCTCAGAAGGAGGTGATAGAGGACAATTAAAAATGAATTACACATTTTCTCCCATTTTTACTTGTATATATTTACAATGTGTGATGAACACATCCATCATGAGGCACATTTCACATTTTAATACTTGTGACTTCCTCTTTCTCTTATCTCCTCCAATGCTCATCTCCCAGATACCTTCTATTGTCTATCTTCCTGTTTCCTATCACCTTTTTTTTTTATTTTGCTCTCTAAATTATTTATACATTGGGTTTCTCATATAAGAAGGCCATGCAATTTTTAACTTATGTGTCTGATTTATTTCCCTTAGCATTATGGTCTCAATATTCATCCATTTTTCTACAAATGACTAATTTGTCCTTCTTTATGACTAAGCAGCACTCCATTGTGAATGTTATGTCTAAATGAGAATGAGAAGGAAACTGGAAAAAGGAAAAGTGGCTTCTTTTAGTGGCTAATAATAACACCCAATTTTAGCCCTAAGTTAAGGTTTAAGACACATAATACTGCCAACTAGGGAGATAAATATGGGACAACAAAATCAAGCCAAGGACCTCAAATAAGGAAAACAAAATAAAGGAAAAATCCTTTAAATTTTCATTTTCAAGTGTGAGTTTATCGAAATGAAAAAAAAATCACCAAAGAGCAATTCTTCAACAACTTGCTGAATTCTGACTCCCCCCACATTCTGAAACTCTATTTTCCCTTCAACCCTTAAATAATTACCTAATTTTTTTCTAGGAAAAATAATACATACATTTATTCAAGTTATATGTCTATCAATGCAGGGAATAATCAAGAAATAGTTATTTAGTGCATATTGTAATTTCTGCTATGGGAACTGGGTCTAGGGATTAGTCCAGCAAATAAAGAAAGCTTTGTTGAAGATCTAAAAGATGAAAAGGAATTAGCTTCTGAAACAAGAAGAGAAACAGCACTTGAGAAGACCACCTGCCCAGTGGAATGGTGATGTCATAAAGCAGGAGAAGAGAAGACCAATTTGAGGAAAGAGGGCTGGAGGAAGAGGCAGAAGACAAACCAATACTGGATTATCACCATTTGTGGGTGTGTTAGACTGTTAGATTTCACTAAGTGGGTGTGTACTTCTCCCATTTACCTAGGATCCTGGTCCTGTGGCCACTTCTCACCACAGTACGGTGAGCAGAGCAGTTCTCAATAAGTTAGTTAGCATGAGTGCGCCTCTCTACCTCTCTGGAAACAAAGCACTCTGAAGCCTCAGGGCTGAGCCAACTTGGGTTTCTAAGCTACTGCACAAAGGAAGACACTGATTCATGCTCCTGCTCAGCCAATCTTTCTTTGTTTCGCTTAGAAGGTTCTCTTGTCCCTTTTCATCTAATTGTTGTCTCGCTCCTATCCATTGGTGTCCCTTTGGGGACTCTCCCCATTAGCCAACCCTTGTTCCTGGCTTCTTCTCCACCCAGGATACAAATGTTGACAGTAAGCAGGATGATGCACATTCAGACGAAGTCCTCACAGGCAGGTGTGTAGATGAGGGAAGAGAGCACACTCTGGGTCTGGAAATCCCACTTCCTGTCACTTAGCAACTAACTTAACCTCTGTAGGTCTCGGGGTCCTCATTTGAAAAATTTCAATAGCACAAATACTAAGTTTTACGATTGATATGAGAATTAAGTGAATGAACATATGTAAAACCATAGTATAGCCCCATGGCACATCATAAACTCTCAATAAAGGTTAGTTGTTATTGTCATTTTTCTTATGAGACAATATTAAAGAAATAAAACTGTAACACACAATTAAAACAAACCAAAACCTCACTCTAGTGCCTAAAGATAGGGTTCCTTTCTTGATCTAATCAAGATATTAGTCTCTCACATACAAAATCTCAACATTTCTGGATTAGTATCAACCTGGATTATAATGCTAGTTCCATTATAGTCATTTTCAAGAAAAGTGTTGATTTTGACATTTTCACTATTCATTTAAATTAATTTTTTTATTCTTTGTATATAATTCAGTTACTTTCTTCTAGTACAATCTAACCATGCCATGGTTAATTATCAACTCTATATTGGTCTTTCTCTTTCTGTGTCTCTGCCTCTCTGTTGTGTATCATTTCCTCCCTCACATCTAGCCTAAGTATCAACTGAAATGGATGTTGTCAGGTCTTGGCTTTTTCAGGAAAAGCCGATGCCCACCAGAGTGAAAGACAAAGATGTGAGGAAACAAAACTTGCAACTCTATTAAGCAACCAGTCTGCCACTGAAGCTTAAAGTAGTTGCTTCCTTTTTGCAAGTTTGTAAAACTGAACAGGAGCACAGAATGTAAGTGATTCTTTTAAGACAGCAGAGGAGAGGGAGCGGGACCAACTTCTGGAACGAAGTAACAATTGAAGTATGGTTAGAATTTTCTCAGAAAGAGGGAAGCGCATTCCAGACAAAAGGTCAGTAGGCTGGCCCAACCCCTCCCAGTTGCTGCAGCTTTCCCCCAGGTTGCCAGGGTAATGGATTGAAGGCAAATACTGGTCTGGTTCCTACAATCTTCAGAAACTTTATTGACCTCATGATATACATCGGTAACATGCAAGTAAGCGGTGTCATGTCCCGAGTTCATCACAAAGAAAACCATTTTCTCAAAAGTTGACTGGGGTTAAGGGCCCCTTCACATTGCAACAGCTGTCACAGTTCCCTCCCTTCTCAGCAGCCCTCTGAGATAACCATAGCAACCCGAAGCCCATGGTCAGCCCCTGGTTGGCCTCAGTAGAGAAGGGAGGGGCCACCCTCCAGTCCACCTTAGCTCCCTCTTCTGGGGATCTCATCGGGTGCTGTCCAGAGAGTTAAAAAAACAAAGTCATTGGGGATGTTGTTAAATCCTTATAATGTCTTAGGCAGTTCCTCTCTCTCTTATATTTAATGACAGACACTTGAAATGTATAATATTATTATTCCATATGTGCTGAGAGCTGAAATGGTGACTATTCAAATATAAATGCTATGAACTATTTTGGACATGGAGCTTACTAAGAAAAGCTATGGAGAAAACATCTCAAACATGTTTTCCAAGTCTGGCCTACATATCTTTCTGCCTATTTTCCTCTTCAGCTAAGTCATTTTCTTATATTCTCTGGAAAGCTTTCTGAGTTTCTTAAAGTCTCCTCATTTCTGCTGAGAGCACATACGTTTTATGGGACAATACTAGCAAAATCAGCAACTATGAAAGTGAGTAAATCTCTAGACAGAGGAAAATTAAATGAAGAAAATGCTCTTCATACCATAGGAAGGAATTATGTTAATTTCCTTAGCTCCCTTGTTCAGCACTGAGCTTAAAGTTTTCTGAAGAGAAAAACATAATGCTCTATGGATCAAGGTGTTCATATATCAAATTAGATCAACAGTGGAAAACTTAGTCCTCTTCTATATGAATAGGACTGATTTGCACTTATCTTTTGCCTTCAGCTAAAAACTTTTCCTAGCCAAGCCATTCTTCTATCACCTCTGAAATCATCCATCTTGCTAGGTAATAGGTATGTGATAAAAATTAAAAAAGAAGAATGATAATGTAAGAGCAACTAAGTGCTTATAGAAGAATCAAAGTACAATAAAAATATGAAAAAAGGATAACTTTTCTTGTCACTGTCCTCACTTGGCCATATTCAGCCACTAACTTAAGTTCTGTGGGTCTCAGTGTCCTCATTTGAAAAATATCAATAGTAAAAACACTTTGTATTTTTATGTACCAGATAAATATGGTTCATATTCAAGAAAATAGCACCTCAAGACCTTAATGTTAAGTGAAATAAATCAGACACAGAAGTTTAAATATTGTATGGTTCCTCTTGTAGGAGAAACCCAAAGTCTAAATAAAGAGCAGGATAAAGGTAGATAATAGGAAGTAGGGAGATCCTTTTCAGTGTTTTTTTTTTTGGTACCGGGGATCAAACTCAGGTCCTTGCACTTGTACAGCAGGAGGCGAAAACACTGAGCTAAATCCCCAGCCCCAAGTGATCCTTTTCAAATGGGGAGTGGAACAAGAGATGGTGGGTGGAGTGAAGAGGGGGAAGGATGAAAAAGAAAGAATTGAAGGAAAAACGGAAATAGAGTTTTTTCAAATGGGAAGGAGATCAAGAGTTGGAGGGAGCTGAGAGGGCTGGGAGGGAAAGGGGATACAAAATAATTAAGATGTGTTATGTACATGTAATCACTGTGTAGTGCAACATGTAATTAAATGCATAATTAAAAATTAATTGAGCTAAAATAGTATTATTTTATAATCATTTAGCATAAGAATAGCATATTTCAGAGAGTAAATGTGTTTCCTTCAGTCTCAAAAACTCATACATCACTAGCTAAATAGAGTATCTGCTCAAGCAGCCCAAAACCAAATCCATTAACCTGAATAGTACTGGCCTTGCTTCCATTTCTCACTTTCTTATATTTGTTTCTGAAAGTGTGATGCTCATGCATAGGTCTTACCTGCTGATTAGCATGTTAAGAAATCTTAGTGTGCTATTCATGCTGCCTTTTGGCAAAATGCACATTGCATAGACAATCCTGACATTTCCCATGGTTTCCAAAAAGATTTCATGTTCTTTGCATTCCCAAATTTTTATCTTCATGAGTGGCTAGGACTGGCTAATCTTTCCTTAAACTGGCTGCTGTTCTTTCTGGGCTAACAACCTAGAAGTCTTTCCTCACCTGTGTTGCAGTGAGATGTGATCAGATGATTGAGTTCTCCCATCTGAATAGAGTACAAGTGACACAGAGCATAGCTCTGTGTGGTCCTCTCTGTCTTTTCTATCCTACAGCCTGAGGCTAATGAGCCTGTGTTGTTCAGGTAGCTTCACCAGTTAGAAGAGCCTTCAGCAACCTATCAATCAGGAATAGAGTTAGTGGACTTTACTTGAGCAGAAACTCAATGCCTGCAGATTCATACTGCAATTTTGGACTTTATCTCTTAAAGCAACATGTATTAGCTTATCACAAATCTATCCCAAGTTCTGTCTTGAGATCTAGACTCACAATTCTAAATATCTACTGAGGTACTTTTCAGTTATGTCAATAACATTTGCACATAGTGGGCCTTAGTGAATCTCTGGGTAAAGCCTCTCTCTTCTCAGAGCAGAGCTTGAAAATGATTTATTCACATTGAATCTCAACGATTATTTTTTAAAATGTTAAAAAATGAGAGGCTGATGACACAGATTGTTTGCAATCCAGCTCCAGTTGTTTAGGAGTTCAGTGCTGTGCTCTCCTTTTCATTCTTGGAATGTGAGTGCTTCCCTGGAGTCATACTCACTCGGCTCACAGTTATCTAAATTGCTTCACTTTCTTTCCTCTCCTTTACTTGGGATCCACTTCACGCACTGCTGAGCCTCACACACACATCCACCTCTAGTAAGGCGTTTTTAGCAGTTCACCACACTCTTTTCTCACCACTTCAAGACAGAAGTAATTACAACCAGGCCTGACGTAACAATGTTTCTAGCAATGGGGGATTGAATATATGACAGTGGTCTTAAAATATGAGAATGAAGCTGAAAAATTCCTATTGCCTATGTCATAGCAGTTGCGATGTCATCATGAGATGCATTTCAGGCATGTTTGTAGTGCTGATGATGTAAACAAACCCACTAGTGTTGGTCATACAAAACTGTAGCACATGATTGCATACAGTACATAATGCTTGGTAATAAAAAACTATTACCAATTTATTTATTTACTACACTACGCTTTTATTATTATTTTAGCATGTACTCCTACTTACATAAAACACAAAAGTTTCCTTCAAAACAGTGTGCTGTATTCTGTTGGAGCAGCATCATACATCTCAAGTTCAGTGAATCTCTTGATTGGAGCACAAGACCATGGGAAATGATTGCCCTTTGTCATCTAGGTTTGTGTAAGTAGATGCTAGTATGTTCACACACTGATGAAATTGCCTAATTCCTCAGAATGTAGTTCTTTTATTAAGGGATGCACAAGTATATTTTCCCCTCCCAATTTCCATTTGCATCCCAGTTGCAAGTTCTAAGTTTGTTCTATGACTGAAATCCAGGAAAACAAAAGCTATGCCTTTGTATACTTTGGCGTGTTGTCATTTTGAATGTAGAACATTTGAATATAGAATAGAGGCACATATGTCTTCAATAAATTTTTGTGGTACTCTACAGCAGGATATGATAGTTAACAATCATGATTATGCTCAAAAGTCTCATATAATTTAAATCATTATGAGAAATAATTTCCTATTATAATAAACTACTCTGCCATATTCATGTCTGTAATTCTTCGATGATTTTTATTTATAATCAGTAATGAATACATGAAAAGTTAAATTAGTTGTTTTGTTCATTTAAGTTAAACTCTTTTAGGACCGGAAATCCACACCTTTAGAAGGATTCAACTATAATTGACTTTAGCCATCACACATAAAACATTATCACCACAACAGTCTCAATGAAGATTACACTGGAGGAAACATTCTTCTTTTATTTCCTCCTGGGGTGCAATAAATGCAGTTGTTTTGTCTGAGAGGGTCCTGTGCAAAGTTTATTCTCTTTCAATCTTACTGAAGATTGATGATTCCTCCATGACCAATTGGAAGAGCAAATGTTGATGTATTAAGAAATATTCTGAAAGTAAATGCATTTTTTTTCTTATTTTGGACCAACATGCCCTACTCTGATGCAAGTATTTGTTTTGCACCTTGCCATTACATTTCAGCATGGAAAGGTAAGTGGTACAAACCTGACCAGTTTTCTCTAAAAAAGCTTAGTTAATTCAAACCAGGACTAGCCTCTTCCCCAATACATGTAAACTTGCCACGATTCCTGTTGTTCTCACTCCCATATGGATTATTAATTTCAAATAGCATCAGTGGGAGTTACATATACTCGAGAAGGAACAGGCTTTCAAAATTTGGAAGATCTATTTTGTTCAGTACTTACTATGATTAAATTATATGAAGTCTTTCTGTTTTCCTACTTTCCATGAGTGTAGAGGTTTTAAAAATATTTTTAATATACTTCACATCACATTAAATGTATCAGTTTAAATACATGTCACAACCTGCATTGTTTTCTTCAGGCTTCCAAACATGTGGGACCATTTATGCTTTCATAGCACAGCACTTTGCACATGAGAAGTGTTTGCTCAGTGCTTGGTAAAGTTTTGTCTCTTTAAATTTTGAATTGGTTGCTAGTACGAAGCTGGTGTATTCAAAGCAATAACTTTCCATTAACTGATCCAACGACATTCTTTCTCCCTTTTGAAAATCATGGCTGATTAAAAGTCTAATGCAACAGCTGTTAGTGATCATGTGATTGATATGTTTTTAAAGACAGATGTTGACTATTAAAAGCAGAGCCTTTCACATTTCTCTGGAGTCCACGAGTATTTTTCTATGGCTGCTGCTTTCTTTTCCACTTCAGTTTTTCTTCCTTTCCTTTTTGTGTCTTGTCCTACTTTTTCTTCTTTTTGCTGTTGAGAATAACATAGTGTTAAGGAAACCAGATTAATTATTTAGGAATGTACACAATACTCAGAATTTTTCATTCTCTACAACCAAGTGCTGAAAGAAAATCATTTTTGGTGATGAGAAGTTTTGTAAATTCTTACTCAAAGAATTGTGAAAATATCTTTTGGTTTTGATTGAAGAACACACATACTATAGAATTCTGTGAAGCAAAAGTTTCTAGATTGCCTAAATTGTCCTAGAATAGCATATATTTTAATTAGAAACCATACTTCTAAATATCCTCAGCTTTCATTAGTATGGATTATTATCCTATTCTTTCATAAATTACTCTTTGTATTAGAGAAATTTTTAAAAGACATAGCAAATGCATTACACTTAGCTCTCTCAGAACATTCAAAGCTATTGTACTTTAAGGCTTTCACACATTCCTCCTTCTTTGTTTCCTTGGATCCAGTGGATTCTGTCCTGAAGGTCTTGTGCCTGAGTTTATGAGATGATGATTTCTATTATGATGCTGATGATTTCTCAGGAAATGATTCATCTGGCAATATCTACTAGAAGGAAAAAATTGTGCTGTGAAAAAGGGAAACAAAATTACCTATAGAGAATCACAGCATTTTAGAACTGCAAAGAGCTTTGGAAATCACTGCAGAAAGAGCGTATTTAAAACACTTGATACTAAATGTAAAGTCTTAGGAGTGAAAGGTGATTAATCACCATAAGCCACAGGGCCCTCAGAAGGATTCTAGTACAGCCAGTGCATTTACTACTGTGGTTGGAACCTTTTAGGTTATTCCAGTTTGGGTGGTCCTCTAGGATCCACTATGCTTCTACTGGTTACCAAGCAAGAATGGAAAAGCCATTAGCTGAGCCCCAATGAAATCACAAAGTAAGCTATAAGGCTCAGGCTCATGATAAATATTATGCATTTGTGTAGCACCTTTCACCCTTGAATTATCTGGAGAAAGGCACAATATTATTTCCACTTCATATATAGAGAGGGAAACAGTAATTTATCAAAGTGACTAAATAACTTCAGCTTTCTGGAATTAAAATATATTATTGAAAAGCAAGTTATCACTTTAGCTTAGGCCTTAAGAAACAATTTCTTAAATGCTGTACATATCCAGCCCAGGAAAAAAATCAGTACATCTCTTTCCTCATCAGCATTCACAAGTCCTGTGTAATTCACATGGATTTCACGTCTTCACTCACACCATTATTATTATCTTCAGTATAAAAATCAGTACTCATTAAGTCTGTATAAATTTAGAGCAGTCTTTAAAACTCTCCACAACCTTTTTAAATTTACTGGCTTTATTATTATATGTACAATGCATGGTCTGGGATGAATGGCTTAATGTTGCTCTGAAGGCAGAAGCAGTAGTAATTACCAATCACACCATTTTCACCAACAAACCTTGATTGAGTAGGGCACCGCACCAGGTACATCACCAAAGAATGTGCTCAGAATGGCAGCTGAGCAGTGTCTAACTTTTGCAAGAAGTTATTTCCACCTTGATCAATGATCTTATTATCTACATAGTATTAGTTAATTGATTTTAGTTTTCTGACACTTTCTAGTAAGATTCTGGCCCCCTAAAGCACACTAGCTGAAATCAAATGCATTAAAAACATGACTTTTCTATTTAAAGATCATAATACAGAGCACAAATATTTGGTTTCCTTAAATTTTTAAATTAGCATAATTTAAATATAGCTGCAACACCTTTACCACAGCTAGTACATTATTTTAGTGTTCTTGTTCAAAAGTTCCTTCGATTCAGTCAAGGAAGAATCCAAAATACCTAACTCATGTACTATATCTGATAACATTTTAATCACTAGCAAAGAAGTCATTCCCCACTCCAAAAACAAATTATTCTACATTTTTCTATGATACGATTGTTTGTCCCCTCTAAAACACATGTTGAAATTTAATTGCCATTGTAACAGTATTAAAAGGTGAGAACTATGGGTTGCTTAGGACATGAGGGCTCCATTTTCACATGTGTGATTCGTTCCCTTACAAAAGGATAAATCCATTTCTCTCTTGCTCTCCCTCTTTTTGCATTTCTACTCTTCTGTTTAGTTAAGGAAACATTTACTCCCTTCTAGAGAATGCAACATTCAAGGTGCTATCCTGAAAGTGGGGACTGAGCCCTCACCAGACATCGAACTTGCTAGTGACTTGATCTTGGATTTTCCAACCTCTAAAATTGAGAAACAGATTTTTGTTATTTACAAATTTCCCAGTCACAGATATTCTATTATAGCAGCACAAAACAGACTAAAACAGATTAATAAATTTATCTCAGTGATTTTAATGTTATTATTACTATTGAAACTAATTTAATTCAAAAATTCTCAACTTCTGTTATTTCGAATTTTGGACCAGATAATTCTTTGATATATAGAGCTTTCTTGTGCACAGCAGGATGGCTCTAGTAAGTATACACTAGGTGACTAGAATGCCAAGCTATGCCAATAAATAATGTCTCCAGGCATTGACAAATATTCTCCAGAACAGATTGATTCCTGACTGAAAACCACATGCCTAACGCATAAATTTCTGGCTTTAGTGCTCAGCATTGGTATCCTCTATTAATATACGATATCAGATTTGTCAGAATGCTTCCAGACAAAAGATTTCAATGGATTTATGTATTCTAAAGGGAAAGATGTGACTTTAACTTTAGTCCTTATAATTAGTCCTTATATCTTCAGAAATAGATACAAACAGTTACTGATTGGGTTTTAGTAACCAGTCTTAACCTTCAGTATTTCAGTTTCTTTCTTTGCTATTTATAACTTCAGGGTTGAACGTTAATGAAATGTACAATAGAATCTTGGAGTTAAGATCTCTCATGATTTAATGTATGTACATATGTCAAACTCTATAATTCACAAATCTCAGTAAAGAACACTAGGTTATAAAAATTTGTAAATGTAGGGAACTGTTTTGATAGTGCAGATATACTATTATATTTTCTAACAGTAAATACTTATAATTCATGTGATTTTTATGCAGTTTGAATTTTAATTTTTATTGAAATATACCACTATATCTTGGAGCTTTATAAGGAATATTTTACCCCAATTCTTAACTATTGCAATTTAAAAATTAATAAACTTCTCCAGGTTTTCTCAATATTCATTCCACATTATCATAAAATTCACATGATATGTTTACCAGAATGCAGCCTGTACACAAAGAATTTTTTGCTTTTTTTGAAATTCCCTAACAACAGATGGATGTAAACCTCGAATAAAAAACAGCTCTTTGGAAATTTAAATTCAAACAGCTGCTTTGCTGGAAGCCAATGTATTCTGGAAAGGATCTGAGAAATCTGGATTTTATTACTTAATGTAAAATTAATCTCAATTTTTCCATCTGTAAAATGGTAAAAATATATGCTTTGAAAATCATTAGGGATAGTGATGTGATCATTGCAATGTGTAAGTCATGCTTTAACCACTTTCAAAGAAGAATACTAGTCATTTGTGTTCCTTTTATGTTTGCATACAGTAAGACTATACCAAACAACTCTCCAGACTGAACGTATCTGCTTAATACGGACCTTTTCATAACCAAAAGAACCTGAGTTAGTTCAAAATATCAGCACACAGCTGTTATTATAAACTTGAGGTAGTGTTAAAATATTGGCTGATAATTCTTATTTCATCACTTCAGAGGGGAAGGAAAAGATTGCTTTTCTGCAATTTGGAAGAATAATTGAGACATTTAAATTGGGTTCATATCTACATTGATGTGTCCTGATAATTCCTGATCTGCTGGCCTAGGATTGTTTGCTGTTTCCCTACTGCTCACAGCTTGTTTCCTTATTGCCAATATGATCATTGTATTCATTATAGTTTGGGAACAGTGCTCTCAGATTAATCATTGTGGTTTAGATCTAGGGTATCCCCCTAAGTAACCCTCATGTGTTTCGAAGGTGATTGAATCCTGGGATCACTATACTCAGTCCACTAATCAATCCCCAGCTGAATGTGAATCCGTAGCTGAATATGCCGTTAGGAGTTGGCCCAGGTTGGATGTGAGTCACTGGATGCATGAACTAGAAAGGTTCTTCCCTTTGGTCTTTGCTTCCGGTCCCCCATGAGGTGAGACACTTTCCTCCCCCAGGCCCTTCTACCTACTTTGTTTCCCTCAATCAACCATGCATGGACTGAAGCCTCTGAAACTGGACCAAAGGAGATCTCTCTCTTCCTTTAACTTGTAAATGCTAGTTGTGTCTGAGTGATGAAGAAAGTGACTAAGACACAAATTATCTTCAATTTGGAATATAGATACGTGGCTCAAAAAATTGCTTTGGGTTTTGGTGAGCAGATAGAGAATAAATGAATGAGAAGAAACTAAGAGCGTGCGGATACTTCATACATGTTCAGAAACACAATACCTTATTACCTCTGGCTGGGCCAGAAGAGCCACATTTCCTAGCACCACAAAACAACTGGTGCCTCCACCCAGCTCTCTCCCTGTGGCAGCCACATTCTTCCTAGCCTGGGGAGGCCTTCCTGTGTGTTTGCAGCCCTTCTCCTACCCAGGAATGGAAAGGAGTTCCCAGGAACACTTTAGGAGCATCCCATCGTGGTAGCTCCCTTCTTTCTAATATATAGGTTATCAGCTGTCTCATAGCCCATACTCCAATTTTAATCTCCTTCACTGGAGTAGACTACTGCTCCCCACTTTTGTTCTGCCTCCCCATAAGTCTGGAAAGCCCCTGCAGGCAGAAATCTGAGTTGAGTATGGGGAACACGTTATGTTTTTTCTTCTTTCTAGGATCATAGCTTTATTCTCATACATATTTTATTCCATTTTAAAATTTCTTTCTGTAGTGAGGAGTGGGTAAACCCAATAAGTTATTCCACCACACCTGGAAGTGGAAGTAGAAATATATCTGTTGTTGGATAGCATAAAGTACCACAATTCTCATTTACTTCAGAATCTCAGTGGAGCTGGGGATTTAGCTCAGTGGTGCCTTGCAAGTGCAAGGTCCTGAGTTCAATCCCCGGTATTGGGAAAAAAAAATTTTGTGGAGAGACTCTGGCCTCTTGTTTTGGGGTAGGACTTCACTCTCATCTTTAAAAATTAGAGCAAAGTTTATATTACTGAACCTTGGTAAGTGGTTGGGAGATGTTTATGCATGCACATTTTCTCTTTGTTCCAATTCATTCAAGTTGATTTTTTTTCTTGTTTATTTGAAATGATAACTAAATATGGCCTTTCAACATAAAAGTAGCAAAGGTAGGGTATAAAGATAAATGCAAATGAAACAAAGTAAAGCTCTCAGAAGAGACCTGTTTCTTCAAACACAGAATTACATTAACTCTCTGTAACAAATAGAAGCATAATAAACAATTACAATAAAGTATAATTTTGTTTTCTTCTTAAATTAACCATTAGGGTAATATATTCATAATTCTGGAAAAAGGCAGCAGATGGTATGAGAATGGTAAATTACATGAAAAGAAATATTTCAACATGGGCATTTTATTTTTTATTCATTCATTCATTCATTCATGAGTTCAGTTTAAAATAAACTCTGCTTGGCAGGTGTAGAGTATATATAAATTTACAAACTTGCAGGTCTATTTCAGGTTTTGGTAAAGGAGATCTCACATTAGGACTAATAAAATTGAAATTTACTAATGTAGCTTTTTTTCTTTGTTAATAGTGAATTGTTCCTACCCATGGATCAATAATAATATCAATAATGTCAAGGAAATAAGGCTACTAAGGTCTTTTATTAATGCATCTGCCTTGATCTGTTTCCTGGAATTGAAAATGAATTGGAGTTTGTTCATCCATACTTGTATATCAAGGAATCTTGATGAGTTTAAAGATTAACCTAGGGTTATGGAACAAAAAACTTACTGGCTCACAGTGTAATAACGGTCTTCTGAACCCAATAATTCAATGTAATTAGAAGCATAAGATAACCAGCTGAGGTAACCAGCCAGGGAAAGACACTGTAACAACTGCCCTCTGGTTATATGAAAGGACTTTGATAACAGTAACTGAAAGCTTTCAAGAAATCATAGCTGTGGATGGCTGGATATCAATAGTCATTTAATCAATGTATTTCAGGCTCAGAAGAGAGTTTTACATACATCATATCTTAACTGACTGCCTCTTCCTTGCCAGGTGGATCCATATATCAACTTCTCCATTGATAATGAATTCATCACCTAACAATCCATTGCCTCTTTAGAAATTTAAGGGGAAAAGTGTTTTAGGTTAAGTACACAATTTAAAAGGAAAACCATGGATTTAGAGTTCAGAAAGTACTGAGTATAATTTAAACTTCACTCCCCTTTCTTATCTGTTACATGGACTTAACAGTAAGTTCCTCCTGATACTTTTGTACTATTTTTCAGGATATTAAATGAGAAAGTGTCATGACTTCTTCAAATGCCTGAGGTGGATGCAGTATTGCTGTCTCCGGTAAGCAGTGAAGAAACTAAGTGGAGAGCTTAGAAGAATCCCTCAATGGCCACATGTAGTGAGAGCCAGTTTCAGTCCTTACTCTTTTCTTTTTTTCTTTTGACACTGGGGATTGAAGTCTGGGCCTTTGGACTGAGCTACATCTGCAACTCTTTTTATAGTTCAATTTTGAGTCATGGTCTCACTGAATCACTAAGTTGCCCATGCTACACTTGAATTTACAGTCCTCCTGCCTCAGCTTCCCAGAGTGCTGAGGTTACAGGCATTTGCCACCATGCTCAGAATTTCATCACTGTTTACAAGGGGCTTGTAGTAGTCAGAGGAAATTCCCCACATGAATTGAGCCCTATTGGTGTTATTCCTTTGAAAGGAACTTGGCATCTGCCCTACTGAGACTGGTACACATGGCTCACTCTATATGGAAGGTGCGAGAAATAGGCCATTTCAGATTCTCATTTCAGCAGTTCCTCCCTTAGGCCAAGTTTCTCATTAATCAATACTGGTTAATCATAATGTTCAAGTCTGACTCAAGTTCAAGATCTATCTTTCACTGAGTGTAATGCCTAGCGAAAGTCTTTTCACTTTCCTTTTTTTCTAGTTTTAAAAGGAGATGATGATAGAACACAATTTATAGGATAGTTGTATGGAATAAATTTGATAATTCATGTGTTTGGAAACAAATGCAACAGAGTATTTGATAAATGCTAGACATTCTTATTACCCGCCCCTAAAAAAACAGGGAAGGGTTTTTTTTTTTTACTGCCCAAATGGCAAAATAGGAAGACCTGCTGAAGAAGGTTTCTATTTGCAATGAATACTTTTCCTCTACTCCACCTAGCAACCTTGTTCATGCAGCCGAGCCACCCGTTCACCTGGTACCAAGAAAGTACAAGGACTAACGAAGTGGTTCATGCACACATACACACACACACACACACACAAAAGTACAATTCTATTCACAAATGTCTCTAGAAAATCTTTCTTGGATTGATTTCTACTGTTTCAGGACTTAACCACTGTTTCAGGACTTATAGTAGGACACTCAAGAAACTTTCAGGGAAATGCATTAGTCATACATGAAGCACTTATAAAGACTCAGATTCGAGACGCTCTGGACTAATTATTTTCTATAGAAAATGCATTCTGTGACTGACACTCAGCACTTCAGTCATGTAATACTATAGAAGACTTTGGTAATTTTAGCATAGTTTTTCATTAGCCACATTCATTTTTAAAATATTATCTTCATATTTTTATGTTCATCCAGAAAGACTTAACAATTTCTGATCACAGCCTGGAACACATGTCTCTAATAAATGCTCTTGCTGGGCCAATTCCCCCCCCTTTCCTTTAAAGATGCATGGGTTGTTGAATAGATTAGACATTCTAAGATTAAACTGATGAGATCAGGCAAGCCTAACTGCTTTGTTTTCTAGAAGTCAAACAGACTGCAGATTTGCAGGATATAAGTAGTTCAGTTAGACAGAGAGGCACCACTGGGAGACACATGCTTATTAAGTTCCCGGATTAGCGCAGGAGTGGCGTGTGGAGCTTGGCTGCCAGGGCCTGGCTTTCTGCCGTGTGACTCGGATGTCGCAGCTGTGGCTGTTGGGACAGGCTGCCCGCTGACACAGACGGGGTCCGGACAGGGTCCGTCAGTTAGTGAAAACCTTACAAATCAGTTACGTTTTTATTTGCTTGTTGACAGGTGGCTGTAAGTAGATTTTTATAAAAATAATAGATTTCTCTTGTTTCACTATTATTTTCAGACTTTAAGATCTGGATATATATTTAACATGTTTTAAATGGGATTCTAAAAATACCCTGACCAAAGTTACCTTCTCCCCTAATACTTAGGTTTCTGACATATAACAATGTTCTTTTGTGTTTAAGATAGGCTTTATAAAAAGTACTCTTAAGACATAGGCTTTATAAAAAGAGTACTCTTAAGACACATACAAATTATTTTTCTAACTGATATTTTCTTTTTTTTATCCCTGCTTTCTTCCTTATTGGCATTCATCATAGTTTTTCTATTACTTTTCCTCTTGAATTTCTTTATTTTGACATTGATTTCTTTTTATTTATTCCCACATCTTTCTGTCTGACTTTTAAAAGAAAACAGATACAAACTCTTATCTTAGTCATGTTTTGTCCAATGTTTTCCCACTTATGCTCCCTGCTACCAAGATAAAGCACATTTTTATGAAAAGAAAGGAAACTGATGACTAATGAGTCTGAGTCCATGTGTTACTCTAATGTGAGAGAGTAGTGCTATGGGCTAACGTGTTCCTCTAAAATTTGTATCTCAAAGTACCTCCTATGTGACTGTACTTGGAGAAATAGAGCCTTTAAAAAGACATACAGTGAGGTGTTTAGGTGGACCTTAATCCAACATGACTGGCATCTTTATAAGAAGAGCAGTTGTAAATAGGGAAGGGTGGAGGGGGTGAAAGGCACACAGGTAATGGGGAAAAAATAAGAACCAAGATACATCATGTACAAGCACCCAATGATAAATGTAAATGAATCGTATAACTAAAATGTACCAATAAAAGAACTTAGAAAAAAAAAAAGACACAGAGAGATGACTGTGCAGCCTGAGGGAGAAGGTGGTCATCTAGAAGCCAAGGATAGAGGTTTCAGGAAGAGAACAACACTGCTGACACCCCGACCTTGGACTTTCCGCCTTCCAAATTGTAAGAAAACAAATACGTCACCCACTGAGTCTGTTATTCTTTGTAATGGCAGCCCTGCCAAACTAATATAAGTGGTTTAATATATCACCATTTCTTCACCAGATGCAGGGTTGCAAGGATAAAATCACATCATTCTGTTTATCATTCAATCAACAGTTACCACAAACCACCTCATCACAGTAAATAAGACAGGAAGCTACAGATCCCTACTTTCATGAGACTTACTGAAATATACATAGAAAACAGAAGCTGGGCAGGGTAGCACACACTCATAATCCCAACACTCTAGGAGACTGAGGTAGAAGGATAATAAGATCCAACCCAGCCTGGGTAATGCAGTGATTTAGCAAAACTGTCTCAAATTAAAAAATAGAAAAAAGGGATGTGGATGTAACTTAGTGCGAAGACCCTGAGTTTAGTCCCCAGTTTCATACACACACACACACACACACACACACAGAAAAATAAACAAATAAAAGTTTTACAAATAAAATTGTTAAATATATTATTATAATATTGGAAATAATTTTACTTTTGAAGAAATTAATAGAAAGTATATAAGGAAGTCAAATTCTATATGTAATATTATTATAAGTACTCATCCCCATAGTAATGGTTAATATTTATGATTTACTATGTGCAAGACACTATTATAAATATTTTATTAGAATATTTATTTTATTTACATACCAACACAAATAGTTAAATACTCACCGTTTTCCCATTTTACATATAGGAAAATTGCAGAATGGGAAATCTAACTAATCCAAGAGCACGCAACTAAAAATAACAGCAAAGTTACAAATCAGTACCTGGAAGTTGAAAACAAAATCAAAACACAATAAGGTCAGCAAGTATTGAGGAGTTGTTATAAATGGCAGTTGGAAATGTTTGACAGAAAGCAGCATTTGAGTCTTCTAGTGTGCTAGTTTCTGACCTTGTTTTCATGAGCAACATAAAATATCCCCCCAAAGATAAAGGGAAAGGACATGAATAAATTGGGAAAAAGACAAGAGGTACTTTATCTGCTGTTAGACAGTTTTCAATTGCTGTGATAAAATACCTGAGAAAGTTAACTTCATGTAAGATTTATTTTGGCTCATGGTTTCACAGGTTTCAGTCCATAGTCAGTGAGTCTGCATTGAGGCGGAACAGCATGGTGGGGATCAGCTGGTCAAACAACACTGATCATCTCATGGCAGCTATGAAATAGAACAAGAGAGAAGGAAGGGGCCAGGGACAAAATATACACTTCAAAGCCATGCCCTCAGTGACCTGCCTCATCAAATTAAGCCCTAATAATTGAATTATAGGCTACTCAATGGATTAATCCACTGATGAAGTTAGTGCCTTCATGACCCAGTCACTTCCCAAAAATCCATCAGCTGCCAACCAAACCCTCAGTACATAGCCTTGGAGGACATTTTAGATCCCAACCATAATATTTGTTGATAATTTTTAAAATATATCTGCAAGAAGAGTTGATGCATAAAGAAGATAAGACATGAGACAATAAAGATGACAACATAATTGTAAACAGAAGATATGGAATAATGGCATTTGTATAACCCCCAGAGAACCTTGGTATGGTGGGGATCTTTTTTTAAATATCAGGTGACAGAGAGGAAGGAGCAAGATTATCTAATGGCAGTCTCCAATCATCTCTTCTATAGACTTGCTTTCTAAAAATGTTAATTTCTGGTCATTTAAAATTGCTAACTGGCTAATTAAAAGATATTACAATTTAAGATAGACTGAGTAGAAGATTTATATTTTGTATATGTAAGTAGAGAGACATTAAACAGTTTTATTAAGAATATGTTTTAGAATGTACAGATGCATTTAGGGAAAGCTCCTTCCTGTCTGTCAATCAAAGCAGTAAAAGCAACAAACATTGAAAAGCAATTATTAGTGGATTTTTAATACGTAACAGTACTGACGATTTTCTTTAAATCAAGTTTCCCTTCATTAAGCTAATTTTTTAAAATATTTGGAAGGGTGCAAAAGTAAGTACTCTACATCATTTTAATCTTTTAAATAATTATAGGTATAATATCAATGTTTAAGAAACTCAAATCTTGCAAAACCAAAATAACATTATGCAAAATAAGTTATACATTTACTCATTTGCAAAAATAGTAGCATTCCCACAGGGGAAGATTTACCATTGCTTTATAGAAAGCAAAAATTCACCTACAGTTATTGTAAAAATACAGTTCATAAACCATTTTAAAATGTGAGTCCTCAAGATTTAAGAAAATTGCACACATTTTGGATTGTAATAATTCAATTAACTAAAATAGATAAGACTCTTGAAAACAGACTATGTTTTGGGAGGAAATTAAAAGGTAGGCTTGAACAGTGGAGGACAATCCAGTGAGCAGAATGTGATGACTCCATTGGTTTTATTGGTGCATAATTTACCCAGAGTTCATAATTTAGCTGTACTACAAACCCATTTCTTATTTCTTTCTCTAATTGCATAAAGAAAGTTAATCAATAATGAGAATTGTGTAGATCATGATTTGACTTCTATCTAGTATGTCGATATCAGAGGGCTTACTTTCTGTATGAGACCCCTAAATATTGTTCAGTCTCTATTAAAATGTTATTGTAGTTAATTACATTATTGTGCTCCCTGTTGAGCTTTATATTTTCTGCTCTGCAGAATTCAGGCTTGGCTGTGTTACTTGCTTTGGCAAAAAAACCCCCAAAATTAGATCGGAAATCTGCCTCTTTTCAACAGTACCTTGAAGAATTCACAAGTGGTTTTACCATTTCTCTTTTGCCTTGGATTTAGGAATGGCACGTCACCAATAGAGGCTGCTTTTTAAGCCTGGGCTCATGGATGACTTAATTTGAAGCAGAGCCAAAAATCAAACTATGCTGGATATGTAATAACATTTTTTAAAATAAATATGACATTGATAGTTTAGTGGTCATTTTTTTTTTTTTACTGCAGTCCAATTTAGCTTAAGCTGATTGGTGGAATATCTTAAATTAAGTTTCTTATTTGGCAAGAATACAGCTGAAATACTAAGATGAGGTGTATGACCTAGAGTCCAACATTTGTTTGTCCATTCCTTTTCTTTTCTCTCTCAATTTCTTTCCATCAGTAGCTTCAGAGGCTATTTTCTTTTAAATCAATATTAAATTAATATATTTATAGTCCCAGATATTTCTAATTGAGTTGGATAGGAACCTCTCTCTCTGCACACATATAAAACAAATTATGAAAACATAGAGATCATCTAATCCAGTACCCTTTTGCACATAGGCCTGTAAAATGAAGTCCAGAGACACATTAACTTGTCCAGGTTCATGCAGCCAAGAAATGACAAAGTGAACTAGAAAGCTAATATCGTGCTTTCTTATTCAGGACAGTTTCTGTTAAATACTTCAGCTTCTTAAAGAAATTTCAAGATGCTACAATGAACTCTGACACAATATGTGTTTTTGTTTTAAACATTTGGAAAATTATATAGCAGAAAAACAGGAATAGAGCATTTAGGAAACAAAATTATAACTTCTTAGTCTGTTTCCAAGAACTAAAAGGAGACACTGAAAAGTCTGGAAGGTGAGCAATATTGGCAAACTACCCTTGTTAGATCAAACAGCAAATCTTCTTCAAAACAAACTATATGGAGACGGTGAGCACATGAATTTCCCAAAGCAAAGTTATTTCACTGCCACAAAAGAAAAGAAGGCAGAAAAACCCACAGGGAAGACCTCATTGACCTTAATTTACTTGGGAAAATGAAACATCTTCCTCTGGTTGCTACCACTGTTTTTTGAACCAATTGCACGACTTCATTCCTCCTAAAATGATGTGGAATTACACTTAAAGTCCATGCTTTATTGCAGAGAATCAAAACATGAGGATCACCAGGACAGGTTTTAGAAGAGTTCATAGGCAGGACTTCCAAGCTTGGTCCTGAGGCCTTGCCTTCCAAAGTCCTACTCGAAAATAAAAATAGAAATGATTATAATTTGAGAAGCTAATCAGACACTCACCTTTGGATCCTCTCCAGGGACTCTGATTCTTGCTGTCTCCTTCCTTAGTCCGTGACTTGAGAGCATATGTGCTCAATTTTTACAAGCAACACAGACTGAGTTTACTACTCAAATGAAGGGTCCAATTTATTGAAAACAAGTAGATGAAGTCAGCCAGTTAAAAATGATTTTACTTTAGCAAAAGTGTAAACTCAACAGATTTTAATATTTAAGAATGTTACAAAATGTGTGTTTCCCTTTACAATGTGTTATTCTACTCTTTGTATTTCATATGCCCCCAACTGTTAATGAATGGCCCCACCTGTCTATGATAATAATACCCTTCCCACACATATTGTTGGCAGGTAGACAGGGCCTCCCTTAAAGTGCCAGCCCTCCAGGACCCAACACACCAAGGAACCAACATGGAGAACAATTGAGGCACATTCACTGGTTAGCATTATAAAAAGGAAAAGAAGTACTACTTGCCCTACAGATAGATAGCAGTGATTGATATTCTAAATGGGAAATTCCTTGTATGTGACTTGTCTTCCCATTTGATCCCCATTTAATCAATATTACCTGGGTCACTGCACTTGTAATCTTATTGGTTGGTCATGGTTTTGTCCCACCCCATGCCCACCTTGTAAATTTCCATTGGGTCTTCTAGTTTTGTTCCACTTTGTACCCCCTCACCACATGGCTTTGCTGTATAAAACATCTTTGAGAAGAGGGGTGGGTGGACAACCCACTTTCTGGTCCCCCTTCTGTCTCTCTTAGGCAGAAGCTTTCTTTCTCTCGATAAATATTTCCTACTCTTAACCTCCATTGTTCCTAGAATTGATTCTTTGATTTTAGAGAACATGAACTCACGTTTAGGCTATCTAGTAGGTTTGAGAGTTACATCTCTTCCCCCCATCATTTTGGAGGTTCCACTGAGATTACTGGTTGGAGGTAAGAATTCGCTTTTGTTCCATAGGTTCTAACTTTGGTCTTTTTGCTTCACAGAATGAAACCTTTTGTTTCAGAGGCTCTGACTATTTGTTTCACAGATTCTGGTTTTCATTTCATAAATTCTGGGCTTTGTTTTGGCTTTTGTTTCAAAAGTGTCTTAATTTTAAGTTGTGTGTTTTAAATGTTTGCAAATTTCTTGTTTTTCTTATGCATTGTTTTTTGTTAAAATTACATTTTATTCTTGTTTTGTATGTGCTGCATTTGGACTTAGTTGCTTAAAAATGTTGTAAAATGGGTCTCTTATGAAATCATCTCAAATAAAGCCAGTTCAGGCTTTTATCTGTCCCATATAAAATGCTAAATGGTGGTTACTCTGCCAGCTAGTAATTGCCTTTAGGGCAGCTGCCACTCTCAAAGCAGAGGACAGGTTTCTCCAGTTGCCCTCTGGTGAATCCCCACTCCCATTGACAACAATGGCAGGCAGAATGTTGACCAGATAGACAATTGGGTTCCTTTCAGGAACAGATCTCTGATTTTGTGAAACTAGCAGAGACTGAGGTGACAACTGAGGGGTCATGGCCAGGGCTACCTTCTGGTGAATACCCAAAGGTCCCTCAGAAGAAACTAACTACTGATAGCCCATCCAGGTAATCAGCAGAAAATCTCCACATCTTGTCTCTATCTGGACTCCTCAGTGAGGTGAAAGGGGAACTCTGTCAGTGATCATCAGATATCCTCTGTCTCAGAGTGATCTGAAATGATACCATCAGAGTCCTTTCTTAAGCCTCTGTTAAGAATTGAGCTACAGGTTTGGACTGCTTTCTCTACTACTAGTAAAACCTCTAGACAAATGTACAGAACAAATCTTTGATAGAGTAAAAATACCTAAATGTTTTCTTCCACCTAGGCACGGTCTTCATCATTTATGTGTGTAGGGGAGAAAAATGTCTTTTCTGATAGGTTATGGACTTTGGAATGTTGACTGTGGACTTATAAAATGCTGTATGGTAATTTTTTGGGGATGTTTAACCAGCTTGAGCTTTATTTGGGCTTTTTCTCTCTGCAAGTGAGTTAAAACTCCACTTAAACTTTTCTCCAACTTGTTGGGAGTTTATTTGAAAATCCCTTGTAGTGAGACCACATTTCGTTCCAGAAAGTCAGACTAAGGCAACTCAAAACCACTCTTTTGTCTTACACTAGGGAACATAGCAACCAGTAAATTGCATTTGTGTTTTTACTCATTAATTAGAAAATGGGACTATCTTAGCCAGCTTTTCTCTTCAGTCATGCATGCATAGGAAGTCAATAAAAGTGCCTTTACTATGTAGATTGTGGCTGCTAAAAAGACCTATGATTTTCAAATATTTGGTGAATTTAAAATGGACCTTAAAGGAGTAGCCTTGTCTGGTTAATAAAAGTTGGCTAAATGACTGGATAGACAACAGAAATTTCTCAGAGTTTTTTCTGCCCTAGGGCCCAGGGCAGAATCTCTGACTTACCATCTCTGGAGGTGATCTATTTTGCAGGAAAAGTGACCTAATTTGACTGTTGACTCATTTTCCTCTCTTTCTTTCAAGGAACTAGATAGCGGTGGTTTAAACCTCTTGGTTTGCTAGCAATACATCCTTCTCTAAACATGATTGTTATGGCTGAAGTCACTTGTAACTTAAGCTTTAAGAGTACCTACTAGAGTAAGGATATGGGTTACCTGAGGAAGATAAGATCACGCTGGTGAAGGGTAAATAGTCCAGTCTGGTTTTATTTTCTGGTTCTCTCTCCAGAGGGTAGCTACCTACCCTGGAGTGGTATAAACCTTGGGGGACACCCTGGGGACATCCTAGGGGGCACAGGAATCAAGCAGAGACTTATGGGATGCCATATTTGTTTCTCTTGTTTCAAATTGGGACTCTATATCTGAACTTCTTACTCCTTTGTAATATATTAAAGAGCAATTTAGTATTTCTCTACACCTACGTGTGGTGTGTCTACCTCCTTAAGCCAAGTACATACAGGAAAGTACTATGATGCTATATCACAATTAAAATTATACTGTAAAAGAGAAAAAATGGTCAAAATAATCTTATGTTGAGATTTTCTTTACATTAAGAAGTAATTCTTGCTTGTGTTCAAATATAAATGTGGGCCAAAGAAAAATGAGAGACACCTGACCCTTTCTGGATTCAGTGACTCTAAACCTAAGGCTACTTCTCAACCTAACCACCAGATGCTGAGGGTGAAATTTCTAGGCCAGCCATAATTAGTTTCCATGAGGCTATATCCATCCTTAGCTAAGTTGTTGAGGTCCCTCAAAGACAATATCCCTTGCAGGAAGTAAATGGCAAATATGGGACTACCTGTTTTCATTTATCTTTTTCTCTCAGTAATCTTAGACAGATCAAATGAGACTTAAAAGTTTTCAGATGACCCTGATATGTACATTGAGGCCTTTAGAGGACATACTCAGACCTATGGACTAGATTAAAAAGATGTAATGTTGCTCTTAAATCAAACATTGATTTCTAATGAGAGACAAGCAATATTACAAGCTGCTACTACATATAGAGACAGATATTTTAATTTTGAAGCTCAAAAAGATGGGCAGCCAGGGGAACAACTGGTTTCTACTAGAACACAAGCAGTTCCTATACAAGACCCCCATTGGCCTGCCAATCAGATAGGAGATTAAATAGAAGACATTTTCAGGCATGCATTCTTTTTTTTTTTTTGGCACCGGGGATTGAACCCTGGTCCTTGTGTAGGTATGCATTCTTGAAGGTCTAAAAACCATGAAAACTAAGTCCTTCAATTATTTTAAATTGTTAACTATCAGGAAAAATAGGACATCCTTACATCCTGATTTGATAAAAGGAAACACTATAGTTTTTCCCAAGTTACAGTCTTGCAATATGTAGATGGTATGCTGTTATGTGCCCCCTCAGAAGAGCTTTCCAGCCAAGACATCTGCTTTGCTGAATTTTCTAACAGACAGGGGTATAATATTTCTAGATCTAAGGCACAATTTTGCAGCCTTGAGGTAAAATATTTAGGCCTTATTATATTTAAGGGAACCCGAACACTGGGGGAAGAAAGAATTAAACCAACTCTTTCCTTTCCACAGCCCAAGACTCTTAAAACAGCTAAGGAGATTCCTGGAAATTACAGGTTTTGTGGCCTTCAGATAGCAGGATATAGTGAGATTGTGTGACCCCTCTATTAGCTTATAGAAAAACCCAAGAGACAGACACCCGGGGGACCTCATTCCCGGACTGCACTCTAGAAGTTCAAACAAGCACTTCTGAGTGCCTAACTACAGGACACCATTTCAGTTTGTATGTTAATAAAAGGTGAGACATGGCTCTGGGAGCGTTTCTACAAGATCAGGGAGCTGCTCAACAGCCTGTAGGGTATTTCAGTCATAAATTAGATATTATAGATTCAGAGTAATTCATTAAAAGGGTAAGCCCTAAACAATATAGTTAGAACACTTTCATTCTCTTTCAAGAAGCAAAATGCAGCCATTTGGGTTCTTTGATTATTCGTTTGATTTTTCTGCTTGGCAATTCAGTTGGGGTCAGTCATAGCTTTTGTCTCTGGAGACATGTTTTGCTACGTATTACAGGTCCACTCTGGAAAAGCTCCTGATCTTAATTGTCCTTCTACACCTGAGATGGTTAAGATTTAGTTCTTGTGCCATACTTAAAGGCACTCTTCTGTCCCATCTCCACTGCCCTGCTCCTGAGAAATAGCACAGTTTGATTCAAAGTGCTTCCCTTTTCTGTGGCTGCTGGATTTCAAGACAAAACTTCCAGAATGGTGAGTTTCCCCTCCTTGGAATCCTTCCAGAGTAAAGCTGACCTTCATTTATCACTGGGCTGTATAGAAAACTGGTCTAGGTTTAATCCTGAAACTCTCAAAAGATAAATGTAAAAGTTTTAGTCCAGATTAATCTGTTTTTCAGCCCTCAGACAAAATTAGAGAATGGTAAGAACCTGGCTCTGGCCACTTCCTTTGTACCTCTAGCCAGCTGCCACTGCCACTGGATGAGATAAAGTCTAAGGGGCACCTTAGATTGGGCACAGAACAAGAGAGATAGACAGGGATACCTTCTTTCCCTTTGTTTCTTTTCAAAATGGGAAAAACTATCATAGGTAGACATCTGCAGCACAGCAGGTTGGAGCCTTGGCAGGCCTTCTTCCCTCACTGTTTGAAATTCATACTCAGCTCCAAAGAGTGGCACCTAGTTTCTTCTACATGCAAACCTGGCCTGAGCAGACCCCCACTGGAGATAGTTAAAATTACCTTTAACAGTCTGTCCCTTTAGAGGGAACAATTACATGTGGCTATGGAACAACTATGGTTACCAAAGCAACCATGAGAAGCCTGTGTAGCTGGGTATTCCAGTCAGATAAATTATCAGTTTAGGGCCCATCTTAAAATGGTCTTTGCTTTCACAGGTGTAAAAGATTTTTATTCCTTTTGATTCTTATTACAAGAGATCTCTGTTAATTGATTTTCAAAGTTCTGACTGGTCTTTTTTATAATTATAAACCTAAAAATTATAAAAGTTATTATAATTCAACTTGGCCAAATACATCTGAGTGCAATCTGGTTTATAAGCAAATTGTCTTACGTGTGTGTTTGTCTGTCTGTTCAATTTGTTACAAGTATGGCTGTTGTGTTTGAGCTTTTTTCCTTTTGGATTTTGAATTTTTTAAGATGTTTCCCTATAACTATAGATAAATGTCACTAAAGACATGCTTCTCCCAGGTTGCCAGATTATCCAAATAACTTCAACTAGTTTTACAAATACAGTACATATTGTTGTCTAGATATAATAACTCAGGAATCTTTTATTGGTCAAAAATAATGTGTTAACTGTTATGATCTGGCTCTCACAGGTCATCTAAAAATTTGTTAAGATACTAATGAAGACACTTGGGCTTAGGAAAACTACTGGACAGGACTCCCTTTGGTAAATAAAGGAGCAGCTGCCTGGAAAATAATTTATTCCAGCCTTTGTTCACAAAGGGGAGCCCAATAATTTCCATAGCCTTCTAGGAAATACACTGCTAAGCATATTATTGTGAGATATATATATATATAAATTGGTCATGGTCTAAGTTTTCTGTGGGAAAACAAGGTTTTATTTAAAATGTTCTTGGTACAAAACAAAATTAAATGACAAGGGGTTTCATGTAACTGATATTCATTATTATTTCATGGTGCACTAAATATTACTCATGCTTTCTGGGTGTACAGGTCTTCTCAGATATTGTTTATGGTAATGATCTTTGACTCAGGTATCTGCCTTTCTCTTACACTCCAGCCACTTTTGATAAGAGGTACATGTCAAGCCACCATGAGAAAACCAGGCAAATAGTAGTTTTCTTAAAAATTTACGTGATGTATGTTATATGTGTTACCACACTTAGGGATGTTCAGTCACCAAACAGTTAAAACAATGTCACACACTAAAATTAGAGGCTAAACATTATGAACTCCTAAGGTACATTTATAGGCCAATGTGTATGTTCTCTTTAGATGGCATCCTACTAAAGGATAACAAATAAGAGTTTTCTTTATGTCATTTAATGTTGGGATTGGATGGAGGTGTTTGACTAAAAGACTATTCCATACTAAAATGGACATGTGTTACAAAGATGTCATCATGACTGTCATGCAAATACTACATGTAGCTCTTGATCTTAAGTTTTTCTATATAATGTATAACTGCTCTCTGTTAACATTCTGTAGGGATTCAATTCAACTACTAAAATGACCATGGTTGATAAAATATATTTTAAAAGTGCTTAATGTCCAAATGAAATTATAACTGTTAAGCTCACTGCTCCTACTGAAATACTTATGTCACTGATCTTCTCTTCTGGGTATTCAGCAACTAAAGTTTGGAGATCAAAACTAGAAAGGACAGCCAATATTTTGGCACTGGCCCCTCAAGGTCAACAAAGATCCAGGACACAAAGAAACCTTTCCTACAGGATCCTACATCTTTGGTAAGTCACTCAACCTCCTGAGCAGGAAGATTGCTGGGCACCAGAGGACAATGTACTGTGTGCCAAAGGAAGGTCACAAAGAGGGAAAATTCTCCCATGCTTTCAGTGAAAGCCACGTGGTCAAGCAAAGCCATGACCCATCCTGATGGCTGACACTGACAGAGGAGCAGAGAGGGTCTATTCATGCTTCCAAATTAATTCCTGAGGAGACTCAACTGACCTTGAGAGATAGCAAGAGGTTCATACTTATTGACACAGGTCTCACTTTAACTTGGTCTTAAACACCCAGCAAAAACATAACCAAAAAGCGTATAAATAAATAATAATAAAGCTAGATATAAAAAGGGGCTCCAATCACTGACCCCTTCTGGCAGTTCCTAGCTACACCAGTAGCTGACCACAGTTATGGATCATTAGGAAAAAACTATGGTAAAATCTATAAGAGCTCAGCTAGAGTTTTAAATTTCTTGGTGAGATTTGTTCTTCAAATTGTCTCTTACCTTCTTACAGCTAACACTAGAGAGATTTATGACAAAGTATCAGACTTATACATAACCTTTATCAATGAAAGAATCTGAGCCAACAGATTACAATCACTATTACAATATCTAAAGGTAACTTTCTCCCCAACCTGCCCTTCCATTCTAGTGTCCTCACACTTAGATTATACATGCTCTAATTTCTTAAAAGGTTTGTTTATTCTTACCTAGAGGCTGCCAACTCCAAGCAGTCATACAAATGGAACCAATGACAAATGTGCTAGACTTCTTTTACCAGGATCCACCAGATCGACCTTGTAAACAGTTTATAAATGCTAAACTACATAATATAATTTCCATGCTGGATTCTGAAGTCCCCTGGACCTTCTCCTTATCCTCTTTGTGGGAGGCTATTACTAGTTCCTCCCAGTGCAAAACCTTTGTTGGCTATATTCATAGCAATCTTGCTGACCTTATTTAGCCCATGTATTCTTAACTATTGTTTTGGCTTTTGTCTCCTCCAGACTTAAAGCTATAGGGATACCAAGATGACAATGCCTGGCACCTATCGAGGGCCTTTAGTTAGACTCTGTAGAGTAACTAATTGCTGATCACAAGTATGACCCTCTTCACCTGGAAGTAGCCAGAACTGTCTTCACCCTTTGCCCCCTTACAGCAATTAGGGGTACTTCTTCAGAGGGGGAATATTATAGCTAGGTAAGTTAATTAGATATTTTGTTGGCAGGTAGACAGGGCCTCCCTTAAAGTGCCAGCCCTCCAGGACCCAACACACCAAGGAACCAACATGGAGAACAATTGAGGCACATTCACTGGTTAGCATTATAAAAAGGAAAAGAAGTACTACTTGCCCTACAGATAGATAGCAGTGATTGATATTCTAAATGGGAAATTCCTTGTATGTGACTTGTCTTCCCATTTGATCCCCATTTAATCAATATTACCTGGGTCACTGCACTTGTAATCTTATTGGTTGGTCATGGTTTTGTCCCACCCCATGCCCACCTTGTAAATTTCCATTGGGTCTTCTAGTTTTGTTCCACTTTGTACCCCCCTCACCACATGGCTTTGCTGTATAAAACATCTTTGAGAAGTGGGGTGGGTGGATAACCCACTTTCTGGTCCCCCTTCTGTCTCTCTTAGGCAGAAGCTTTCTTTCTCTCAATAAATATTTCCTACTCTTAACCTCCATTGTTCCTAGAATTCATTCTTTGATTTTAGAGAACACGACCTCACGTTTAGGTTATCTAGTAGGTTTGAGAGTTACATCTCTTCCCCTTATATCACTGGAATTCTGGATCTCCATAATATAGCATATTTAATTTTCACATACTGTACTTTCTCAGGCTAAAAACAACATGTCATTCTCTGTAATTCCTCTTACAGCCTCTACATTTGCAGGTTCTATCTCTCAAGGAGAAAACTAATTTCTCTGTGTTGTTACTCACTTGAATGAAACAATGACATTACTGCAATTTCTCCATTAAGCTTGGTACATTAACTGGTAATCACCCCAGATATTTCCCTCTCCCAATATGGTTCCTACTTCTAGATTTGTCACTTGAAAATGTAGCTCCCATCATTTCAGCTTTGTGGATAAACTATCAGGCTTCCACTATACATTGGGTGACATCGCCCAAGTAGTCTTTACTGATCTCATGTATCTCCTCTGAACACAGAACTTGATTTTCCTTCTTTCTTCTAAGTTCTAGCCATACTGCATTTCTCTCAGATATTAAAACAGGTTAAGTTTTCTCCCACCCCAGGACTTCCCTGCATTATTTCTTTTGGCCGAAAAGTTCCTTCCATCAGCTTCCTTTTATTACCCTTCAGGTATCAAGTTTCTCCAGGAAGCTCTGACCAAATGCATCACTTAATAGAAGTTTACAGTTTTTTGTAGCCTTTCTTATGTGTACAAATATTTATTTAAGAGTGTGGAAAAGGTATTTTTAATCTTTCTCATGGATGTGTCTTCAGCAGCTAGGAAAATGCCCAGAACATAATATCTACTCAAAAGAATATCAAATGTCCTTGGTATTCTTTCAAATTGCCACCATTTTCTTCAGAATTCATTATAAATACATTTCTTTTCAGGGAGTATTTGGAAAAAGATGATGAGATAAAGTGTGGTGGGGTAGGAAGAAAAAAACGGAGAGTCAAGCAATTTGTGGGATATAGAGAATATAGAGGGAGAGTGCAGAACAATGCAAGAAATGTATGCTTATGACAAGAAAACCTCCAAGAGAGTGGAGAAAATGTTAAAAGAAATGTTGATGGGGGAGGATAAGAAAAGGAATCTAAAGAACAATAACAGGGAGGTTTGAAAAGCAGAGTCAACTGATTTAAGTGACATGCTCTTTCTCTAGGAAATCTGAGCGATACCCAGAAATCAGCCTAGGAAGAAACTCAGTGTTCCAGGCGACTAACTAGAGGTTCCAGGGGTTTATGTTTCTGTTTTTTCCCCACATCTGAGACTGGAAAACTGCAGTCAGAGAAGCATAGGCTGCTCTACAGTTCAACAGGCATAAAATGCCTGACAGCTCTCTTGGGCTCACTGTGTGGACAATCAAAGCAGCCCAGCCTGCTGATGTTATCATTCCTAGCTTGGTCAGCACCATGGGTATCTGGCCTTGTGCTGTTGTGTGTGGTACTGTGCAGCAAGACTAGAAAATTTGCATTCCTCAAGTGTTTATATCCCCAAGGTGTCAATAGAGGTCATGCAGTGAACAATTAAAAAATCCCATTATCTAAAATCTCCACAAAGACAATATTTAATAGCTGCCAAAATCTGTCAGACTATAGAGTATTACTTTGTGTGTGAAAAGAAAGCAGATTTAAATGAGAATGAGTGTTTTTCAGGCACTTATTGTATAGCTGGTACTGTGTTTAAAAAAACTTTCATATTTATAGGGAAAGTACTAAATAGTACTTTGTCCAATACTAATTACATATCTTTGACTAGGTTTTGAGTCCATATTTAGCTAAATACTGTTGATATATTATATTCAGATTATAACTCAATAATAGGTATTTTAGATATCCCAAATAAATTGTTTTTAAAAAGAACACAATTGGAACACTCATACTTCCCAATTTCAAAATGTACTACAAACAAAAGTAATGAAGATAGTGTAATACCAGCATAAAGTTTAAACTTCAGATAAATAGAAGTTCCAAAGCTAGCCCCAATTCCAGAGATTCTTGGTGGGAGAGACTGCAAAATTGCATTGAGAAAGCCATGAAGAGAAGGCAAGGAGAAAAATAGTGGGCATCTCTTCTCATCAGTATACACAGTCTACCTCTGTCATAGTTATCCATATCCCACAGGTAAAGTCCTTTCATTTTGTTCTGGTATCTCCAAAGTGTTATCCAATTTCCCAAGGCTCAGAATTGCAGATCTTGGATTCTACATCAGATCCTGATATCACCCTCTTAATTCAGGGATTTCAGGTTCAAAGAAAAACTTGTCTTTACCACATCCTGCTAATCTTGCTAATACACAAAGGTGAAAGAGGAACTTGATAACCATAACAAATACTTCTATTTGTAAAGGAGCTGAATAAGATAGAGTAGGTCATGAATTTAGACCACTGTGAAGTCCTCCTGAGCAAATATTGCCAGGTGACCTATTCTGGGATTAAGAATATTTCTTGATTAGTCCCTGGTTCCTTTAGCAGGTGGTTGTTCTCGATCAGTTGTTCTCTATGATTTTGGCTTTACCTGCAGTTTCATGGCTTTACCCTCTGATACTTATTTTGTTTTCTTCCCTTCTTTCTTGCTTCTGAAGACTACACTGGAAAATATGACCTTTGAGGAATTTTCCCATTTCTTTCTTCCTTAAAGAAAGTTGCAAATCCAGAAGGCTCTGATTTTCAAATAGCCTAAAAATGGTCTGATAGCAGCTTTGGTTGTATATCTCCCTTAAAATCATTCTAGATTTTCTATGAATCTTATTTTATTTAGTTCTAATTATAAAACCAACACCTATAGTTCTTTTATATCCAATCTTCTCTCTCTAGATTTAATTACAGATATTTAGGGCTTATCAAGCCCATGTGAGATAATAGCCTTAACATACATATAACCTTTTTTTTCTAACCAAAACAGTCCACTAAGAATTAACTTCATTATTATTTTGTAATTTAAATTTATTTTTAACTATACAAAAACATAAAAATTGTACTTATTAATAGGTTACCATGTAATGTTCTAATATGTATATACAAGTAATATCTAAATCTCGTTAAATATATCTTTCTCCTGAAATAGTTAACATTCCCTTTTTTTTTTTAGTTGCTATATGCATTTATTATTAGCTATTATTAATGCAGAAAGAGGGGACAAAAAAGCTCACAAGCAACCTATACAATTTCACAAGAAGCACTGTAGGGGAAAAAATAACTGGACAGATCAACAATATCCTAGGGTCTTGGTGGATGCATTGCTGGGGGAGGTGGACCTCTAATTCCCGGTGGAGGGGGTCTCATTCCTGGAGGAGGCATGCCTATTGGTGTCCCTCGAGCAGGAGGAAGCCCAATTGGTGGGCCCATGGGTGGTCTCATACCAGGTGGAGGAGCCAAAATGCCTGGAGGTGGGGTTGCTCTGCCTGCAGGAGGGGGTGGAGTCCCCCTTCCTGGTGGGTACTGGGTTGGGGCTCCAGCAGTGCTGGCAGGTGCAGCAACAGCAGCAGCTGCCACAGTACCCCTTCCCTGTGGAGTCATCACCTGCTGGGATGGACCCCAACTCCTCGGACAGGGCCTGCTAACCCAGCAGGAGCCTGGGGAATTGGTACACCAGCTGTACACCTCTGCCAGCTGCCCTCCCAACCCCGGGACCTCCTGCAGCTCCAGCAAGTGGTACTGGAGCAATGCCAGTATCTTTAGGTGGTGGGCCTTCCACAGTCATGGATACCAAGTTCTCCCCACGCAGCAAGACCAAACCCCAAACCCGCTTTTCTTCACGTTCTGGCTGTTTTGCATTCTTTGGCTTGATCTTCCTGAACTCATCACAATCACAGAGGATCAAATTCATATGCTTGTCAAAAGCTTTAAAAGTGCCAATGAAGATCTGCCCGTCTTGCAGGATACACTGCATTCGGTAGTCAATGTGCTGCAGCATCTTGCTGCTCTTGCCCACCGTCATGATTGCTCTTCCACCAAATCCAGCCTCAGCGATAAAATTTCAGGTTCCTTAACACCTAGGGGACAGCTATAAAGGTACGATGTAGGTTCTCCTAGAGACAACCCAAGGTGTTCACAAGTTTCACAGACAGCAGGTGGAGTCTTCATGTTCCAATACTCTTTAACCACCTCTCGGGGTCTCAGCTAAGAAAGCCTGTCTCAGCTCTGCTTGGAAACCCCCCACAGGAGCTTGCTGCTGCTGAGAACGCCCCGGATACAACTGACACTCTTGGTTGCTCAAGGAGGCCGTCCTTCTACGTTTCACTTGGACCTCCACCTCTGGCACGTGCTGCTCTGTAGTTCTTCTGAGGTGTAAGCGATCCCTCTGTCATGATGAAAATCTTGCAATGAGACTCCTTTGATTCAAATTCTATGATTCGAGGCTGCACTGTTACCATGGGCAGGTTACTCAGTGTTCTCTTCAGCGTTTTCCTCCTCTGCATCCTCAGGCATTCTCCACGTGAGCCTTAACATTTCTTTACAGTGAAAATTTTCCGAATTCTTTCATCTAGCTTTTTGAAGTGCACAGAATATTTTTGTTATCTATAACAATAGCACACCGGAACTTCTTGTTCCTATGGAACTGTAACTCAGTACCCACTGATTGATACTCGCGCCAGTTCACTATTTTCCCCAGTCTCTAGTAACTACTATTGCACTCTTCACTTCTATAAGATCACATTTTTTTAGATTTCATATATGAGTGAGATTGTGCAGTATTTGTCTTTCTGTGCCTTTATTATTTCATTTAACATAATGACTTCTAGTTCCATGTCACAAATGACAAGATCTTGGTCTTTTATAGCTGAAGAGTATTCCATTGTTTACATGTGTCACAATTTTATCCCCCCCCATAAGTTTATTGGTTCATTTTAGGTATTCATTATGGTCACATTCATCATTAGGAATTTGTATTTGTACATGATATATCTTAGCTCTTGTTTTTCCCCATTCTTCATCCCTCCATTCCATCCCTCTATCCCTCCCTAATTACAAAAACTTTGTTTCTGTTTTTTCTTTCTTTTCTCCTTTTTTCTTTCCCTTCTTTCCTTTCCCCCACCCCCCTCCCTACTTTCCCTTCCCCTTTGAGACTTTTCTTCCTATTTCACATTATCTATTATACATTTTGTTCCTCATTTACACTTTCAGTTTCTCACACCAGAGAAACAATTTGGTATTTACACATGTGTGTCCTCTTTATTCACTTAAGAGGATGGCCTCAGTATGTGTCCATTTCTTATCTATTTCTCAGTTGATGGAGACTTTGGATTTTTCCATTGCTTGGCTTCATGGACACTCTTATGATGAACATGGGAGAGCAGATGTCTCTTAAACATAATTAAATAATTTCCTTTGAGATATACCCAGTAGTGGGACTGCTGGGCTATACGATAGTTGTGTTTTTAATTTTTTTTTTTTGTACCGGAGATCAAACTTGGGTTCTTGTGCTTGTGAGGCAGGCCGCAGAACCACTGAGCTAAATCTCCGGCCCTATACTTTTAATTTTTGAGGAAACATTTTTATCCATACAGAAATATTGTAAAAGATTCTGTAAGTATATACTTCATTTGATCTACTCCCTATGCCATGTTTTACATTCACAATCTTTCATGGCTAGAGAAGCTTGAGATAAAGAACAGTTTTATTTTCTAACCCAGTAAGTCCTTTCTTTTTACATTTCCTCCAAATTCTTCTTGCAAACTGGTCAGTTCTTTCTTTATATCATCTCTTTCTGTCTTTTATTATACACAGCCAGAAGCACCAGCTGTATTCTACCTAAAGTATTCTACCTAAAGTATTTTTTAACCAAATTGAAAACAGAACACAGATTTTCTACCACTACATACTCAACTCTCCATTTTTAAGGCCTTATAATAATTGTTTCACCATTTCTTTTTCAACCTTTGCATTAGCTTGTCATTTTGTCAGGTACTTCCTGCCACCTCTTTTCAAAGCCAACAGCATATATTTTAGACATTATTATGATATCATTCATCTTAGGTACTCATTTCTGTATAAATTATGTATTGCACAGTCAACCACAATGACTCCCCCAGAACTCAATGACCTAAATAGCAAGTATTTATTTAGTTCAGAAGCTTACTGATCAGGGATGGGTTTTCCTGACAGCTCACTCACATGTCTGTGGTCAGCAGGCAGATCAACTGGGGACTTTTGTATCAGTCACAGGTATCACTCTGACTGATTCTAGCTGGAATGATGAGGCCAAGCCATGTATCTCTCATTTTCAGTACATTATCTTTGGCTTGAAAGTTATCTACTAGAAATTGTCTTAAGATTTTTATTAACCATTAGTCTATTTTTTATTTATTAAGCCAGTTAAAAAATTTCAATTGTTTCTACACAATTAATATCTTTTGCCATCATCCTTAATTTTCATATCATTTTTGCTATGCATAATTATGTACTTACATATCTAGTGATCAGTAGAATTTCAATGTATAAAACACATAAAGAAAAATTTTGATCCAAATGATTTATAGATGATTTGTGTTTATCTCTTGGGCACTACCGAGATATTGATAGCAAATCTTATGGCATGCTTGGCTTATATCCCTGACATTGAGATGTTTATTGGATGTGGTAGCATCCATGTTCAGACAGTCCTTGCAAGAGCAGCAAGTGCCTGAGATGACAATATGGTCAGCATACTTAGGCTGCTAAGGCCTCCAAAGCCTGAGGCTGAGAGGAATGGAAACTTTGCAACCAAAATTCTAGTGTTTAACATCTCTAATTTTATCTCACAGTGACTCTTGAGGAAGGTATTATTATTCCTGTTTTACAGATGAGAAAACTGAGATTTAAGTACTTTATTCTGGCCAAAATTGTTGAGCTGGTAAGAGATGTGACAAGTACTCAAAGTTAGATTTGTTTTATTTAAAAAATATTTTTAGGGCCAGGGATTTAGCTCAGTGGTTCAGGCACCTGCCTCACAAGTGCAAAGACCTGAGTTCAATCCCCCATACCAAAAAAATCAAAAATTTTTTAAAGGGCTGGGGATTTAGCTCAGTGGTTATGGAGCCTGCCTCACAACCACAAAGTCCTGAGTTCAATATCTGGTATCAAAAAAATAAAAAAAAATTTAAAAAATCAGTTGCATTAGATTATTGTCTAGTAAGAGTAGAAAACATAAGATAACAAAGATCTGTATGCAGATTAGACTGAAATGGCACTTATTATGGGTTCTCTAGATGTCCCCCCAAAGCCTCATGTGGTCATAGATGGGGCTTTTCAGAGGTGGCTGGATCTAGAGTGTGTGGGGGTGAAATTAAGGGTGTGATATTGGGATTAAGTGTGCACTGCTGGGATTAAGGGTGTGTGATTACTAAACTTGTCCACTGATTGGTTTGGCGTAGTTCTGACTGGGCATAATGAGAAGGCCTACCCTGGCTGTGAGTGCTACCCACCCTAGCAGCATGTAGCATGGATAGAATATAAGCAACAGAAAGAAGACTGCTGTTGTTGCCTGCTGCTTCTTTGCTATTTCACTGCTTTGCTGACTTCTGCCAGCCATGAACTGTTTCTCCTCTGTGATTTCCCTCTGTCATACCATTCTGCCTTGGAACCAGCCAACTATGAACTGAAACATCTACAAACTGAGAGCTACAGTAAACTTTTCTTCCTTTAACTTTGGTTATCAGATGTTTTGTCTCAGCAATGAGAAAAGTAACTAACAGAATAGTCGTAATAGTTTCAAAGTTATGTCTCTGATCATAGCGAAGTTGGTGACCTTAACTAGTTCTCATTCTTTCCTTTCAAAATTTTTCTGTGCTCCCCTGTCTCTACAAATTGATAACACTAACAAGGTTCCAGTAGGCTGGATGCCTATCTATCTATCTATCTATCTATCTATCTATCTATCTATCTACCTACCTACCTACCTGTCTGTCTGTCTATGTATATCTTCTACAATATATTGCCTTAGATGTATAATAATCCAGTTGTTTGTTTTTTATTAAAATCACTTAGGAAGCTCTTGTATTCCAAATTCAAGTATAGCTTTGCTCTTTTCAGATCTGAGCATCCTCTGAATAAGGGGCTGAATTCAGCCTGGACTGGCCACTTGAGGAAATGTGTTTATGGTTCATAAGAGTCTAACAGGACAACAAAAGTAGGGTAACTAAGTGATATTTCTAGAAAATTTAAAATTAATCCAGAACCAGAGAGAAGATCCTTACACATTTTCAATTTTCAGTCTGTTTAGAAAGTTTTACACCATATTAATATGATTAATATGAACACATTGGGTCTTATTTTATTATAGCTTTGTCATTATGTCTATATAAAATGAATGTAGTGTTGATTTCTTTCAGTAAATAAAAATATGCTGACAGGAGTCAAATTCTTAATGGTTTAGAAGTTTATTTTGGGTCTCCATTTCAACAGGTTCAGTCCATGGTTGGCTAGGTTCAAGGCAAAAATGCCATGGTGGAAGGACTTGGAAGAGTAAGCTGCTTAACTCATGGCAGCCAGGAAGCAGAGACAAGGGAAAGATGGAGCCAAGAATATTAAGAATACCGTGTAACACTCCCAGCGACCCAGCTCTTCCTACCAGGCCCTACCTCCCAATAGCAAATTAAGCTATGACATCATCAGCGGATTAATCCCCTCATGAATATAGTGCTCTCCTGATCTAATCACCTTCAGAAAGCCTCACCTCTGAACACATGAGACTTTTGGGAGACATTTTCTATTTAAATCATATGATAAAGCTCTAAACTTAATACTTCTAAAACTGATTTTGCAAAATGAAGTCTCCAGCTTATTAAATATTCTTACTGTGTATATTCTGTAGAGATACAAGGGTAAAGGGCTAAGACATTTAGACAGCAGTTGTACTTTTGACCTAACCTGCCACATCATTTCTCTGCTATACATGCAAAGCAGAAGCAGAAACAGGTTTTCTATTGGTGTCCAGCCATCACCTTCGCTACATCTCTGCCACACCCTAGTGCTCCTGTATAGACATCTATACTACATCACATTCTTGTTAAGAACAGTGCTCTTTGGATCTTAACTACTGTCATTGCTTTTCAGTCTTGCTGCACTTTTTATGACTGCTATTTTTCAAATCATCCCAAATTTGAATGCAACTAATTTTCCATAGTTCCTCATTTTTCTTTTTCTTTTTTCCCATTAAGTTTATCGGCATATTTTAGGTATAAAATACAGTTGCATTCATCGTTGGGATCTTGTACCTTTACATGAGTACCTTGGTTCTTAGTTTTTTCCCCTTCACTTGGCCTCCTTTCAACCCCTCCACCCTTCCCTATTTGCAAAGACTTTTTTTTCCATTTTTTTCCTTTTCTCATATTTTTTCTTTTCCCTTTTTTCCTTTCCCCTACCCCTCCCACTTCCCCTGCTCCTTTAGACCTTTTCTTCCTGTTACACAATATCAATTATACATTTTTAAAATTACAATATCAAGATCTAAGAGACATTACCACAGATTTTACAGAATTTAAAAGGATATAGAAAGCATATTACAAAAATCTGTTTTGAAATAAATTTGACAACTTCTAAGAAGTACCTTGGAAGACAAATTAAGGAAACTAACTTTGGAGGAAATATAAAATTTGAATAGTACCTATTAAAGAAAGTATATTCCTAGCATGAAAACCTACCTATATGACAACAGCAGGCTCATATACATTTTAACTGATAAATTATATCAAACAATTAAAGCAGAAAGAAGAAGGAACACTTCTCCCCTCATTTTAGGTACTCAACATTGTGCTAATCCTAAAACTGGATAAAGATAATAGAAGAAAAATGTATGAACATAGATAGAAATTTGTTTAACAAAACAAACTATTAGAAGATAGACCTGGCAGTATGTAGAAAGTGGTTTTGTTATAGGGATGGCAGTGTTGCTTCAGCATTGGAAGATCCACCCCTAAAAGTCATCATTTTAACAGAGGAAAGGAAAAAGCCATATGATCCTGTCACTAGTTGGAGAAAAAGTATTGGACTAAATTCTACAGCTGTTCATGGTAAAAGCTATCAGGAGACTAGAAGTAGAACAGAACCTTCTCAACAGATTAAAGACATGTACTCCATGCTTCCAGTGAGAACGCCTTATATGAACGGAGAAGATACAATGCTTTCTCCTTAAGGTGGGGAACAAGGGCCGATATGTTTACTCTTTATCTGTCCATTAAACTTTGAAACCTAGGCCCCACCAAAATAGTCTGCCAATAAAATGACACAATTAGGATACGATTGGCAAGGTAGAAGCAAAATCTTTACATGTAGATGAAATGATCATCTACAGAGAAAATACTAAGAAATCTCTAGGAGCCCCTAGAACTTGTACTTGAATTTAGCAGGATTAGAAAACACAAGGTATATATAAAAATTCAGGTCTTTGTATACTTTCTATAAATGAAGAATTGGATATTGAAATTTAAAAGTTATGTAGGAGTACAAAGGACCTAGAAAAGTTAAAGACAATAAAACAACAATAAAACAAAAACAGTGTTGGAAGATGTTTAGTACTTAATTTTAAGACTTCTTCTAAAGCTACAGTCATCAAGGCAGTGCTGGTGTAAGGAAAGACATATAGATCATTAGAATAAAACAGAGAATCTAGAAATAGAACCACACATATATGGTCCACTGAGTTTTGAAAGATTATTTAACATTAGCATTTTATAGAATATAAACTCAATTCAAGAGCTGAGGAAGAGATAGTGTTTTCAGCAAATGGCACTAGAGCACCTGGTATCTGTATATAAAAAATTAACCTCAACCCTTTATTTCCATACATGAAAATAACTTGAAGGGATCTATGAACCTAAATATGAAAGCCTAAAAGTATAGAACTTTAAGAAGAAATTATAAGGGAAAATGTTTATGAATTCAGGGTAGGCGAGAACTACCTAGGATACAAAAGACATGATGTATAAAAGAAACAAATTGATAAATGAGATTCCATCAAAATTTAGAACTTTAAATGACATCATTAAAATGAAAAGTAGTCCTTAAACAGATCGTATTTACAATGCATATAACCTATGACCAGAATATATAAAGAATTCTTAGAGCTCATTAATAGACAACCCAATTAAAAAGTAGACAAAAGAAGATGATAAATAGCCAGTATAGCACAAAGAAAGGTATGCAACTCTAGAATCAGAAAAATTCTAATCAGTACAATAACAAGATTGAATTATACACTCACTAGGGAGTTGAAGTTCAAAGTTTTAAAAGCCTTGTCATGACTTTTTCTTTTTGTTGGACTCTCCCCCTTTGCATTTAATTAGTCACGCTCAATGGATTCATTCTGCTGGGTTTCCTGGGGTTGTGATCCTCATTGTCTTTTCCTAGGGTATTGTCTAAAATTTTTTGGAGTGCCAGTTTGGTATTTATGAAGTTCCTGAGGTGCTCTTCATCATGAAATTTTCTCATTTCTCCATCAATTTTGAAAGAGTTTTGCTGGGTACATTAATCTGGGTTGGAGGCTGTTTTCCTTTAGGGCTTGAAATACATCACTCCAAGCTCTTCTTGCCTTGAGGGTTTGCATTGAGAAGTGTGCTGTGATTCTGGTGGGCTTTCCTTTGTATGTGATTTGTTTCTTTTCTCTCACTGCTTGTAGAATTTTATTCTTCTGTTGGATTTCTGGAATCCTAACTATTACATGCCTATTTGTAGATTTTTTTTGATCAAGGCTAGCTGGAGTCTGATATGCCTCACTTATCTGTATGTCAAGTTCTTTTCCCCTGCTTGGGAAGTTTTCTGCTATCACTTCTGTGAACAGATTTTTTTATGTCATCTGCACTCTCTCCTGTTTCTTCATTGACCCCAATCAGTCTTACGTTATTCTTCTTTGCATCAGCTAGCAGCTGCGGGATTGATTTCTCGTGTTCCTATAAAATTTTAAAGCAATTTTTCTCTTCCTGGTCACTAATTGCAATTTTTTTCTTCTATATCTGGAATTCTATCCTCACAGTGGTTCATTCTGCTGTGCAGACTTTCGATGGAGTTTTTAATCTCCTGGAAATCTGTTTGCATCTGTTTTATGGATTCCATTTGTTTCCTATGTTGGGATTCCATCATGTTCCTCAGCGTCTCTATTTTTTTAAATCTGCGTCCTCTCTAGATTTATTAATCATGTCTTGCACCATGAGCACAATCTTTGCTGTTATCTGAGTAGTTATTTCTGATTTCATTTTTCCCAGATCCTCTTTTGTTGCCAGTTCAGAGAGTCCAGGTGGTTGAGTATCAGAGTGTTCCATCTCGTTTCCCTTTGGGGTTGCTGTAGGTGATCTGGAAGTCTGTTTTTGAGGCTTCTTTATGTGTCTTCTCATTTCCACATGAGGGGGGTGCTTCTGGCGCCCACGCGGCTCACCTTCTCTGCCCTAGGAGCTTGGGATGGCAGCAAGGGAGCTTCCTTCAGGGTGCTGGGACTGGTTCACCTTCTCTGCCCTAGGAGCTTGGGATGGTGGTGGGGGAGCTTCCTTCTGGGTGCTGGCACTAGCTCACCTTCTCTGCAGTTCCTCATTTTTCAAACTCCTTAGAATAGCAGATAAATTCTTTAGGAATATAAGTACCCTTATGCATCTTCTCACATGCATCTGCATATATTCCAGGTCAACTTGTCACTCTTCCTTTTAACTTCTATGCTTTAATATTTATTATCCCTGTCTTAGTTACTTTCTCATCACTGAGACACAATACTTGGTACCCATAATTTAAAAGAAGAAAAATTTACTTTGGCTGACAGTTTGGAGAGTTTCAGTCCATGGTTGGCTGGCTCCAAGGCAGGGTGGCCTGGAAAAAGGGCACCACAGGGAAGAAAGAGCTCAAAGCCTGACAGGAAGGAAGTAGAGTGGGATCAAGGGAAGAGGAGGGATATATATTGTTGCACACCAACACTGACCCACCTCTTCCCACCAGGCTTTACCTCCCAATATAACTCCCAGTTACAAAATCTTCTCCCAGCTATATAATCCACTGATGAGGATCACATCCCCATGTAGCAATCACCTTCCAAAAGACCCACCTGTGAGTGCATGAGGCTTTGGGGGACACTTAGATATAAACCATAACATTCTGTCCCTGACTCCCAAAAGACTCATGCACATCTCTTTGTGCAAAATGAGTTTAGTCCATCTCTAAGAGTTGCCAAAGTTCCAACAGTTTCAGCATTACTGAAAAGTCCAAGTACAAAGTTTCTGAGCTTTAAATCAAACCCTTAGCTGTGAGTCCCTGTAAAAATGAAAATAAAGTTAAATATTTCTGACATACAATAGCACAGGATAAACATTTACATTCCAAAAGTACAAATAAGGGGATAGAAAGGAATGGGACCAAAGAAAGACTGAAATCCAACAGGGCCAACATTAAATCTTACAGTTCCATGTCCAACACCTAGGGGAATTTGTAGTGAAATGTGAACTCCAAAGGGCTTGGATGTCTTCCCCCCATGGGACTGCAAGTGGTTGTAGCCCTAATGGCTTCTCTCTTGGGTCTCTTTTCTCCTTCCTTGCAGTTTTCCTCAGACATTCCACATTCCTGGCTTTCCCAACATCATGGTGTCTACAGTGTCTACATTGCACTTGCTTCACACTCACAGCTTCATAAACTGTTTTCTCAGGGGCACACTGCCTGGTCTCTCAGGCCTTCTTCTGAAGTCTGAGTGGAAGCTTCCTGATCCCTCAAGTCTTGCACTCTTCGTGCACCTAAAACCAGTGTCACATGGATAATGCCAAGGTCTGCTGCCAGTTGGAGCAGGAGCTGAGCCCTTTTGCAACTTGCTGGTGGTTGCAGAGGCTTCTGAGTGCTGAGCATGGTAAATCCCATTCTGAGGATCAATTTCCTTTCCTTGGGCTGCCACCATTCTGGAGCATGGTGTCCTAAGGCTCTCTTCTCAAAGCAAAATCTTTCACCTTTGGAATTTCCAGCCTGCACACGGTGGAGTCCTTCTGGCTCTTGTAGTGCTTTCAGAACATTTTTCCATTGTTCTGTTCCAAAATACTTGGCTTTTTAATCCTAATTTTTTCAGCAACCAAGTTCTTCTCTGCTGCACTTTGTGGTTCCCACCCAACTGGAGCTTCCTTTCTGGGCCAATAATAATTTAAATTAAATAATTTTGCTGAGCTGTTTCTTCTTGATTCTCACATAGCACTGGCTAGAACCCTAATAGCAGCAGCCATGCCACCGCCTAAACATTAAACTGCCTTGAAATTTCTTCTGGCAGATGAATCAGTCCACTGCCCTTAATCTCAGTCTCCTGAAAAGTCTCAAGACATAAGCAAAATGCAGAAAAAATTTCTGCCACAGCATAACACACATGACCTGAAGTCCAACTGCCAATGGAGTCCTTCCCACCTGAGACTTCTTGGGCCTGGTCTTTTCCAGCTGCATTGCAGTGAACATTCTGTTCTTCTCAGCTCCAACCAGAATCTCTCATCAAGCCCAGGTAACAGCATCTAGGACTACTTCTCCAGCTATTACCTCAAAACCTTTCCAAACTCCCCTTGTAAGCTAGTTCCAAAGGCTTCTAAATCACATGATCAGGTAGCAGCACAGCAATAACCCCACTTCTCTGGTACCAAAATCTATCTTAGTTATATTTTCATTGCTGAGACACAATACCTGGCACCCAAAACTTGAAGGAGGAAAAGTTTATTTTGGCTCACAGTTCATCGAGGTTTCAATCCATAGTCATCTGGCCTTAAGAAAAGGTGGCACGGCAGAGGAGAAATGGCTCATGGCATGGCAAGCAGGAAGCAAAGTGGGATCAAAGGAGAAGATGGGATATATACCTTTCACAATGACCCACTAGGTTTTTACCTCCCAACATCACACCCAGCTATAAACTCATTGGTGGATTAATCCACCAAAGAATATCACACCTCCATGAACTGATCTCCTTCCAAAAGCCCTTCCTATGAGTGCGTGAGGCTTTGAAGGGACATATTGATGTAAACCATAACTGTCTGCTATGATGTAAATACATTCTTCCCTGGTCTTAGAGTTCTGGACATCAGAAATTGAAAATAGGCCTCACTAGGCCTAAATCACCATGTCCACAGGTTGCCTTCCTTCTGGACGCTCCAAGGAAAAATCTGTTTCTTGAGTTCTCCTGCATTACTTGATTCATGGAATAGACAGATTTCTTCCTCCATCCTCACAGCCAAGAGTGTGACATCTTCAAGGCATTCCCTCTGACTCTGACCTCCTTTTTTGCTGGTAAGGACCTTTGAGGTTACACTGGCCCCACCCAAATATGCACGGTGGACTTCATTTCAAGGTTCTTAACTTAATGACATTTTTCCTCTAGAATAAAATATTTACAGGTTTCTAGAATTAGGATATAGACATCTGTCAGGGAGGGCATTATTCTGTCCCCCATAATACCCTTTGGGAAAATTTCCTCCACCTATTATAATTTTGATTCCATTTTATTTATTTTAATTAAAAAGTCAATGTATTATAAAAATTCATTTATTTTAATTCTTACAAAGGTGACAAGGGATGTAGATTTACTATTTTGTACCTCATAGTACTTATATCCTCCTTTTTAGTTCTCAAATGCTTCCCAAATTAACTTTTAGTTTTACAATTCGATGTTCTTACAATTATAGTCCATATATATTATATATGCAAAATAGATCACTTGTAAGGTCAGCTTCAATTGAAATGATGATGTTACAGAAATCTCAGAAAGAAATACACAGAGAGACACAGAATTCGGATAAAATAATAAAATTTCTCCTCGCGAGAGGGCAGGAATGCCAGAAACCAGTCTGGTCCGTATCTGTGCCCCCTTTGTTCTGCATTTCCCTTTTTATATCGTTTTTAGCCATTATCTCATCCCTAGTGGTATTTGATGTGTAAATACAGTTCCAGTTCCTATTTACAAGTCACAGACAGGAGATAGGTACATATACATTGTAAATTCACCCTGGCATGGTAACTTTGTTAAATTAATGAAGTTACTGGTTAAAGAGTCAGATAACTAGCACCTTAAACAAGGAGTTAGGGGAAAAGCAAATCTTAAAAGAACACATTGCTTATTTTGCTTCTGCAACTACCTTAATATTCAATCTATTAAGTTATCTAAAACTTTTCTGTATCAATGAGAAGGAATTTAACATGTGGTCACTATCATATTTTATTGTTTATTCATGATAAATTATAAGATTATTTTAAAACCTTGAAGATAGAAGGTATTTGTTACTAAGGCAAAATTTCAAGGACAATAAAATATTCAGAGCTTAACATGATAAAACTGAGGAACCTCTTGAAGTTGTTCTATCTCCTGGGGAAATGGATACACGTGTTTAGAAATCAGGCTCTATAGCAGCACAGTGACCAAGAATTCACCAGAGATACAGCAGAGCCAGGGCCTCACAACATCTGTGCAGCCCATCAATATTTGCTCTTACCCATAACTAGATATAAATCCAGGCTCCAGAGTGGAGCTTTTCAAACATATATTGTTTTATGCCACTTAAATCTAGTAAAAAATGTCTTTTAGAATATTTATCTTATCCAACTTAGCAAAAATGTTATGTTTCATGTACATAGTCATTCTAGGCATAGTTTTTAAATACTAGAAGACATATGTGTGTGTGTGTGTGTGTATATATATATATATATATATATATATATATATATATATTTGAAAACTATTTGTTTTTAAAGTGAAACTGACTTTGTGACTGTCTGGGGATTGCTCATAGATACCAGGTAGTGGCTGGCAGGCTGAAAGTCTAAGGACTCCTGCTAGGGTCTGTGGTTAAGTTTCTATACCTCATTTTCCTACAGCTGCTACCACCAAGCAAAGCTAAACCACAAGGTTAAAGGGAAGTCTAGAAACATACAGACTTTTAACCATCACCTTTGTATATGACAGTGGATCAACTGGCTTTCTTTATCTGTGGGCTATTGATCTTTTACAGGCTCATTAGATTATTTCATACTGTTAGCTCTGTTTCTTTTATTTCAAATGGAAGTTTCATGAGTTCTAAAGGGAACTGAGCTGATATAAAACAAAAACAAGAACAAAAAATAAATTAGATTTTTTAACATTTAGGTTCTCAGGCCTACGGTAATTACTAATTTCATGTTGTCAGTTTTCTGTTGCTATAACACAATACCTGATAATAAGATAATTTAAAAGGAGGAAAGCCTTACTTTGTCTGGCAGTTTTGGGGGGTTTGGTCCATGGTTACTTGACCCTGTTGCTCTGGGCCTGTGGCAAAGTACATCACGGTGGGAGTGCATAATAGAGGTTGCTGCTCACCTCTTGGTGGTAGGGAGGCAAAGAAAGAGAATAAAGAAGGCTGCTGACCTCATATACCCTTTCAGAATCATGCCTCTGGTGACCTAAGTTTCACTAGGCCCCATTCCTAAGGGTTCCAACACTGCCACCTTAGTAGCATGGGCTGAGGATCCAGCCTTCTACACATGGCTTCTGGTAGACACTCTAGATTCAAAGTATAACACTGTGTCATGAAATTTAGGACAAGTGAAATGCTAGTAATTTTGAACATATGTATTATATATTTCTAACTTTATTTTCATCAATAAAATATTTCCTTTACATATCTCACAGTGCTGACTTTGATTATATCTTTTTAGAAATGGTTGCTATGTGTGTAAGGAATTGACTCATTGACTTTAAATTGCTGTTTAAGTTTATGTATTATCAGTTTTCCCATGGCTGTTGTTTTTACTTATTAATTAGATATGGTCTTATATAATAGAAATCTCAAATGATAATGGATTTAATAAAATCAGAATTAATTCGTTCTGTAAGTAATTCATATGCTCACTCATTTATTCATTTTTTACAATAATACAAAATCAAGAAATATGGAATTCAAAGCTGGTTTAGTGACCTAAAAGTGTCCTAAATAATAGCTGTTGGGTTCTCCTAACCTTTCCTTCATTTCTGTTATGCTTTCTTATGCCTTGAATCTAGATATTTCCTCATGTGATCAAAGGTGGGGCTTTTCAGAGGTAGCTGGATCTATAGTGTGTGGTGCTGGGGTTAAGTGTATGATGCTGGGATCAAGGGTGTATGATTATTTGTTCACTGATTGGTTTGGCATAATTCTGGGTGTGGATAATGGGAAAGCCCACTCTGGCTGCGAGTGCTACCCACCCTAGCAGCATGTAGCATGGGTGGAATATAAGGGTTAGAAAGAGGGCTGCTGTTGTCGCCTATGGCTTCTTTGCTACTTCAGTTTTGCTGTCTTCTGTCTGCCATGAACTGTTTCTCCTCTGTGATTCTCCCCTGCCATACTATTCTGCCTTGGAGCCAGCCAACTATGAACTGTAACCTCTACAAACTGTGAGCTACAATAAAACTTTCTTCCTTTAACCTTATCTCAGCAATGAGAAAAGTATCTAACACATGCTTGTAGTAATCATGTTGACCTTTTAGAAAGACAATCAAGCGATAAAAATGATTCTCTTTTAAGAGGTTGCTTGGTAAACCTTACCTAGATTATCTTGCATCATATTGGCAAGATTATTTTGGGACCTGTTGTATTTTGGATGTTAAATGTCTCCCAAAACCCCATGTGTAAAGGCTTGGTTCCCAGCATAGTGAGGTTTGGAGATTGGACTTTTGGGTGGTGAATGTGTCATGGAGATTCTCACTTCATGAGTGAATTAATACATCTATGGATTCCTAGCTTCATAGTGTGGGAGTGGCCTTGATATAAAAGCAAGATCTTTGCATCATGGTCCTCATGAGGTGAACAGCTTTGTTTCCCTATATGCTTTACATAATGATGTTCTGTTACAGGCCCAAAGCAATGGGGTCAAGTGACCATGGATTGAAACTTCTAAAACTAGGAGCCAAAATGAATCTTCCTTAGCAGTTAATTATCTTAGGTATATTGTTGCAGCAACAGAAAGCTAACACAGGTTCCATTAAATTAAAGAAAATAGGGAACACTAGTAGGATTTTTGCTTTTTGGGGGGTCATGATTGTGTTTATCTTTGAAGCAACACATTTTTACCTAAAACATTTAAGCCTTATAGGAGAATGTTGCAAATTATTAAACTAAGAATATATCAAAGGTGTTTTATTATAATTTAACATTATATTTTGATATTGGATCATATCTTTTCAAAGATGAAATGTACAAATTAAGACAGCTCCAGAAAGTTATTACTTGGAAAAGTTTATCATAAAATGTCTTGATTGGCTTAGTTTCTCTTCTCTATCAGTAAGAAAATGGATTTTGAATAATGATTTTGAGGAGAAACAAACTTATCTGTGTCTAATGAATAAGACTCTCACTTGTTCCACTCATTTTGTGCTTGCTTGAGAAGCTTTTAGAAGTCTTCACAGTCAAAGAGAAAATCTCATTAGTTTTCAAGATGATTAAGTCTTCTTGTGTTCTTTTCCTTGTTAGAGAAAAGGTTTTAAAGGAATGGGCTAAACTAGGATTCTGTGGTTCCCTATACATGTTTGTTTAATGAAACTTCACTTTTATATTCACCTTCTACTTTTGTAAGCAAGAGTGGTAATATGTAGCTTTCCAACATCATAACATTGTTGTAAATATGAAGTAAGACAGGTAGAAAGATGTTAGAAAATTTAAGTGTTGCATAAGTATTAAAAATTACTCTCTTCTCAAAATTATAAATGCTTCTTGGAGATAAAAGTAATATTTTATGTCAACTTCCCTATAAATGTTTTATTTTGAGAAACGAAAAGTAAAGGGGTAATTCTGCCTTCTGGACAATGTAAATTACAAGGAAAAAGTAACGTATTACATGGATTATTTATACTTCAGTTTCAATCACATATTTTGAATACAATAACAATTAAAATGTTTCATCATCTAATTTACCTTTTTAAAGTTTTTAAGGAATTATAATAACAATTAGAACAATATTCTCAGTGAGCATTCAGCTCATTCTCATAACTTTTCATAAGTAATGTTATTACCTCTTTATTACACAAGAAGAAACTGAGCCACAAAGATACTTAAAAATTATTCATACATAAGGTAATACAGCTAAAACATGTTAAACTCAGGATGACCTAAACGTATGGCTCTATTACCCAAGCAAACAGGAGATACACAGTTTAAAAAGCTTGTTTTTGTATGAGTATTTTTTTTTTTTGGTACCAGAGATCGAACTCGGGTCCTTGTGCTTGTTAGGCAGGTGGCGGAACCACTGAGCTAAATACAGGCCGGGGCCCTGTGTGACTATTTTTAATGTTAATCAGTAGTTGAGGAAGTATTTTTAAGTATGTCTATGTTTCTTTAAAGTTTTATAAATTTTCACAGACAACACCGTCACTTAAATATTTAATCTGTTAACTAGCTAACGATCTGGCTTAATTCGGTTCCCAAGGTGTGCTGGATATCAGGGTCTTTACATTTCAGAGGCCACAGGAACTTCAAGATAGCATATGTAATGGCTAATAGGTTGTGAGACTTAGGGAAACAATCTATAAAATTGTGTTCTTCTCTCAAAACCCAGGCTAGAATTCACATCATACCCAATGCCTGACCTTAGTGAGTCCCTTAGGGTTTCTGGGCCTCAGCCTCTTTATCAATAAAATAGAGATAGTGGTGCCCAACTGGTAGTGTTGCTGGGGATTAAATAAGATAAAACCATATAGCACGCCTCTTGGGATATGGGAATAGCTACAGGGTGTTGGTTGAACTATAGCAAACCCCTACATGGCAATGGGGTAATTCTAATATTAATTTTGTCAAATTGATCAATTTCGAGTTCTTTTGTTAGCCAGGAAGTTTAGAAAGAAAAAAGAACCAGTAATACACAGCAGGAAGATGCTTATAGAAAATATCTCAAAATAAATTTCCATACAGCAAAGATAACTCAGGCATAATATTTCACCAAAACCTGTAATACAAAGTAATTTAATCAAATCCTCTACAGGCATATGTTGTTCATGAAAGTTCATGATTTGATTCTGAAAGGAATTCCCAATCTGAAAAAGAATCTCAAATTGTTACTCTCAGCATCTGGCACACTTGACTAGATTTAAGGAAGCTGTCTTGAATAAGCTAGAATGTGATCTTATAATCAACTTTAGACACTACCCTAGTAGCCTCTGAGTTCCTGGATGACAGAGAATGGTGAAATATAACTTAGAGAACCAATTCCCTAGTAGATCTTTCTTGAGCAGGAGTCCCAAGACTGTCTTCTCAAATGAAAGGTTGACAATTTTAAACCCTTGAGTCTGCAATGAGTGGAGTCTTGCTCATTCCTGAGAAGCCTTTAGGGATCTTTCTTCTTGTCATTTTACAAAGGGTATGGTTTGTTTTCAATGGTACTAAACTCTTTATTACTCCTTTGCCTCTATCTTTACACATGGTTCCTTTGGGGCCCAAATTTAAATTTTCAAATTATTCTGCTCAAATTATTTTGTCCCTATTTCTCACCATGCATCTAGCTGAAAGCAGCCAGAAGTACTCATGCCACAGTCTGAATGTTGGGCTATCTTGAAATTTGCTGCACCAGATGAATTAGTCCACCACCCTTAATGCCAGTCTCCTGTAAGGTCTCAGGACATGGACAAAATGAAGACAAAATTTTTGCCAGAATGTGGTATACATTACCTCTAGTCCAAATGCTAATCTAGTCCTTGTTCCAAACTGAAACCTCCTAGCCTGACTTTTACTCTCTACATTACTATCAGGATTCTGGTCTTCTGAGTTAAGACCAGAATCACTCATCAGGCTCAACTTACTACATTCTAATGCTTCTTTAGCTGGCACCTTCAAACCTTTTCTAACTCTTCCCACAAACCAGTTTGAAAGTTTTTTAAAGCACATATCAGAGTAATGGGAATACCCTCTCTTCTCTGATACCAATTTACTGTATTAGTCAGCTTTCCTGTTGCTGAGATAAAATACCTAACATTCACAAGTTAAAAGGAGGAGAGGTTTAATTTGGGTCACAATTCCAGGGATTCTGTCCAAGCTTGGCAGAAACATCATGGCAGAAGGTTGTGGCAGAGGAAAGATGCTTAGTTCCTGATGGCCATGAAGTAGAGTAGGGGAGACAGTGCCAGGAAGAGATAGGTGAAGGATCATATACAGTATTCAAGGCCACGCCTCTATGACCACTCAGACACACCCAGAGGCATAGCTTACTAAACAGTTAGGCCTTTCTTAGTCCAATGAAGTTGACGTATCAGGACCAACAATCACAATTTCCAAGCCCACCAGAATTGTTAGAGGGATAAAGATAGCCAGTGTCCAAAGAGATTTTTTTTCTGAACTTAACTTCATAATTATCAAGGGTCAGCTGGATGAGAAGCAACTTTGGGATGGGTAACACTCAACCACCCATCCCACTGCCTTCTCCAGTACAGAATTTCCACACAAGGTCTGTTAGCCCAAACATTTTCCTTCTTGTTCCCACATGACTTTTGAGTACTTGCTGTTGCATTTCAGTAGTATGAGTAACAAATACAGCAGGACAGCCATTCGCCCTACTACAACAGCAGAAATTTCTCAGAAAATTAAAAAAGCTTTAGGATCTTCCTGAAAAGTACACTGAAAATTAGAAAGACCTATCAATACTATTAACTACAGGTGAGTAGTTCTTGCAGTTGCTCAAACAGTAAATAAAAATGATCAACTATACCTAAAGAGAAGGGAAATTCTTTAAAATAATTTTACTACAAGACACTCACATAAGCAGGTCAAAGTAGATGTCTTTTCATGGTTAAGAAAGAAGTGAAAATAGAGTTTAAACTTCTTACTGCCTCCCTAATAAAGAAATATATAAAGCCTACTCAATTATAGGGAATATACTGGCTTTTATTCAAACATGAACTTGAACCTCATACAAATATTTTACTGTTTCACAATTAAACAATTTCATAGATACCTAACATCATGAAAGAAAATTATTTCATTGAATTTTTGACTTTCCCCCCAAATTCCTACAGTGTATAGAATTTGCTTTAATTAGGGAGTTCTCTTTAGCCTTCTAGTGCCTCCAAATTACATAAATGTAATCAATTCTCAAGTATCCATGTTAAAAATTAGTTTGTGCTGTATATGTGTCATGTTCTCTCCCCTTCACATCATTCCTGTCTAATATTTGTTGTGGCTACTGTGATGGTGGTGGTGTCAGACTTGATTATGCTTTGGTGTTGTCAAGATAGAATAGGAAGTAGAAAAATAACAATAAAAACACAAGGAGTCAGTACTTTTTATAAAATGTTTTGATTTTTATCTTGGGTAGAAAGAATGTTTAGGGAATCTTGAAATTTCTATCCATTTTAGCAATTCAAGTTTCTCCCGGCTTCCCATTGTCTCCCAGCTAGCTGGAAAGATTCCATGGCTATCACTTAACAGTGGAATGGCTGAAAGGCATCAGTAAAAAGAATAGAATTATAATGAAAAATATTCACTAGTTACCATTAATACTATGCACAGTAAAGCATAGGTATTGTGACATTTTACTATCTTTTATACTTTTCAGAGTGAGGCACAGTAACCCTGAGTTACAGAGGGCAACAGGAGAAGGCCATAGGCAGAGCTGGGATGAGACAAGGCCAGTGCTCTTTTCACATTTTCCTGGCTTGTGCCGCTGGGTGGGTGCCCTAAGGTCTCTACCCAAAAGCATATTTTCAGTAGGTCTCTTATTAATTTATAATTTACTAATTCTGCCAACTATAGCATACAAAAATAAAGAGGATTGCCATTTTAATTGATAGACCGGATACTAAAAGTTGGTTGACACTGGTAGTTTTTTAACATATTGATTACATGTCAAGCTCATTTATTGCTTTGAATTTAAAGGAAAATTTTAAAGAAGTACTAGTAATTTGAAGACACTCAATTGTCAAAAGTTTATTATAGAATAGTCTTAATAATTGCTTCTGCTATAGCAAATATATCATAACTGCCTAGTTTTTCTAACAAAAGTGTATTTCCAAAAATTTTGCAGGCTGAGAAGTCTAATATTAAGGTTCTAGTAGGTTTAGTGTCTAGGAAGTCTCCACTTCCTGTTTTGCAGACAGTAGTCTTTTTATATCCTCTTGGAGGGCAGAAAAAGGCAAACTCTGGATTCTCCTGTTCAAAAGGCAGAATGCCATTCTTGAAGATTCCACCATCATGACCTTCCAAAGGTTCTTCCTCCTAATACCATTGCCTTGGGGCATTAGGATTTCAACACAAAAACTTTTGGAAGTCCACAAACAGTTGATTTGTATCAAGAATAAACTGCACATATTTTATTTTGTTCTCATAGGAAAATTTTATAGATTGACAAATCTAAACACACTATATTTTTATCAGAGTCATCATGTAGAATAATATACTACTTCTCAGAAGATAGTAGTTGGATAATGAAATAATCATTTAATGTGTTTAAATTGACACAACAAAATTATTGATAGCAGTTGTCAGTTCCATATCATGGCATAGATTTCTATTTCTATTATATGTCTATATCTCTTTCTTTCTCTCAGAAAGTAAGAAAGTTAGGGCCAGTGACCAAGAAAGATAAATCATGAGATTAATAAAGTATCATTTCATGCTGTGTTCTCAATGCTTTTATACCCCTCAAAAATCCATATGTTGAAATTCCAACTCCAAGGTGAGGTTATGAAGAAGAAGGACTTTTGGAAGGTGGTTACATCATGAGGAAGGAGACTTCATGAATGAGATTCCTTTGTTCATAAAATAGGCCCTCGATAGCTTGTCCACCCCTTCCATCATGTGATGTCACAGTGATCAGACAGCCATCTATGAGGAACCTTGCCTTCTCCAGACACCAAATGCACCAGCACCGTGAGCTTGGACCTCTTGTCCTCCAGAATTGTTTAATTTCTGCTGTTTCATGGATGTATTCAGTTTATAAGCTTTTTGGTCTAAGTTATTTTTTATAGTATCCCACACAGACTAAGAGAGTTCAATATAGTACATTTATTTTAAAGAATTGAGCAAAGACTTTAGGTCTCATTTTACGTTTCAAAAATATTTACTGTTTAGAAATATTTATATACTTGTAACACATAAAATGAAAGCAGTTGTCAAGTCAGTTGTTAATGCATAAATATTATTGGAAAACATGGGGTTTTGCATCTAAGAGAGAATGAGTGAATTCTAACCATGTCTGAAGTGCCAAAGCAAGCACTGCACTGGAGCTATATTTCTCCTTCAAGGGTAATGTGGTTGTAACATGGCTATGTTGAACTGAAAAGTACTTGAAAATGTATTAATTGACTTTGTTTCATGAAATCCAAATATATTCATGAGCAGATAAATTTATATGGGGCTACTAAGGATTATTCAATGTATTTGTAATTTGTGTAGTCCTGGTTTTAATCCCTACTACTGCAGGACCTAGTTTTCTTTAAACTGTCCTGTAATATGATCCTAGACTAGGGTGTATGTTGATGCTGTATTATCCTGTGATCTTTGACAATTTCCTATTCTCCTGCTGAGGTTCCCTGACATGAGGATGTTCCTGATATCTTTATTGTTTGCCAAACTTCATGTGACTCTTTTCTCACTGACACTGCTGTTGGTCAGAGGGAGATTGCAGAAGTTCTGCACAGTCTTGTCACCTAATGACATCACTAGAAATCTGTACTGCTAAGGCTGGTTGATACCTTAGCTGACTCCCTGACTCCCAGGAGAAAGACCTAGGCTCCTTGGTGCTCCTCTCTTCACTATCTTCTTCCCCACAGGAAGTCACCTTGGGAAAGAAAACAGTTATTTTTCAGATCATTAATTACCTCAGATTTTCTGTGGGTGGATAATTCCAAGAAAATAAAATGGAAAGCTCTTGTAGCCATGATTTAATTCCTCCTTCCATCCAACCAGACTAGTAGCTGAGGTAGTCTGGCAAACATTTTACTTAGTTTTCTCTGTCATTTTGAATGTTATCTTTTTGACCCATTTGGTAATCAGGCCAGAGCTGCTGCCATCTAGGCTCCAGCCAGGAGGGTAAACACTCACTCTTGGTCTTTCTCTTTGACTCATTCTCTTCTGGCTTGGTGGTGATGCTCTGACTTACCCTGTCACCCCATCGCAATGGTGGAATCTGAAGCTGAAGTTTGGATTGATGGGATCTTCTGGGCCTTGGCCATGAAAGCCAACATGGGTACAATTTAGTCAAGGGAAAGTGGTACCTGATAGTGTACTGCCTCCTTTATCAAAGTTCTGTATTAGCACTCAGACCCAAAGCTCCCGTCAGTAATATTGTATTTCTTGGTATCACCAGCATTTATTGTAGGATCATCTTGAAACAGAGAAAAGATAATCCAGCTGTGTTAGTCCCAGTACTCCAAAAGGCAGACTTGAAGACAGGATGAAGTTTTCATGAGTTTTATTGGGGGAAATGCCTGTGTGAAGGGAGAGGAGATGGGGAGAGAGCCAAGAAAGGCCTGGAGAGCAGTCAGACCATAAAGCAAGTCTGATCATCATGGAGAACAGCAGGATAGCAACAGGATGGAAGCATCTACCCTGCTTTTTGTTTAAGGAGCTTCCACAAAACTGTGCAGAACTCTTTGAGCTACTTTCAGCCACCAAAGAAGTCTATTACTGCTCAGAATGGACGGGCCTCAGTGACTAAGCTGCACTCATGAATTGGCAAGAACCATCCTGTAGAAAAAGCAGCCTTAGTACAAAAGCTCAATGGATTTTGAAGAACAGCACCTAGGCCTTTGAGCAATGAAATTCCCTAGAGTTGAAATTTAAAATGCTTCAACCTTCAGGGCTGCCGTACCAGTGCCCCCAGCACTGAGGAGCATAGCCATCCCCAGCACAGAGGAGGTGCACCTTCTGGGCTGCCAAAACACTGCCCCACTGCCGAGTAGCAGAGCTGCTGCTAGCACTGAAGAGGTGCCAGCAGCACATATCCCTCCCAACCCCCACTTGTAAATAAAAAGAAGCATACACAAGTCTTAAAACCAGTCTTCCAGATCACCTAAAGCAACCCAAAGGGAAATGAGATGGAACAATCTGATACTCAACCACCTGGACTCCCTGAACTGGCAACAAAAGAGGATCTAGAAAAAATGAAATCAGAAATAATTTCTCAGATTACAGCAGAGATTGTGCCCATAGTGCAAGACATGATTAATAAATCTAGAGAGGACACAGATAAAAAAAATCAAGGAGCTGAGGAACATGATGGAATCCCAACATAGGAAACAAATGGAATCCATAAAACAGATGCAAACAGATTTCCAGGAGATTAAAAACTCCACTAAAAGTTTACACAGCAGAATGAGCCAATGTGAGGACAGAATTTCAGATATAAAAGATAAGATTGCAATTAGTGACCAGGAAGAGAAAAATTGCTTTAAAATTGTAAGGGACCACAAGAAATCAGTCCAGCAGCTGCTGGACAATGCAAAGAAGAACAACATAAGACTGATTGAAGTCAATGAAGAAACAGAAGAGAGTGCAGATGACATAAAAATCTATTCACGGAAGTGATGGCAGAGAACTTTCCAAGCAGGGGAAAAGAACTTGACATATAAATAAGGGAGCCATATAGGACTCCAAGTAGCCTTGATGAAAAAAATCTACACATAGGCATATAGTAGTTAAGATTCCAGAAACCCAACAGAAGAACAAAGTTCTATAAGCAGTTAGAGAAAAGAAACAAATCAAATACAAAGGAAAGCCCATCAGAGTCACAGCATACTTCTGAATACAAACCCTCAAGGCCAGAAGACCTTGGAGTGATGTATTCCAAGCCTTAAAGGAAAACAGCCTCCAACCCAGATTGATGTACCCTGCAAAACTATCTTTCAAAATTGATGGACAAATAAGATACTTTCATGACAAAGAGCACCTTAGAAACTTCATGAATACCAAACCAGCACTCCAAAAACTTTTAGATAATATCCTAGGAAAAGACAATGAGGATTACAACCCAAGGAAGCCCAGCAGAATGAATCCATCTGGCAGAACAAGAAATTAAATGCAAAGCGGGAGGATCCAACAAAAAGAAAAAGTCATGACAATGATAAGTCAATATGTATCAGTTATAACTATCAATGTTGTCTCAGTTCACCAATCAAAAGAAATAGACTGGCAGAATGGGTCAAGAAGCAAGATACAAGAATATGCTGCATACAAGAAACACACTTAACTCAAAAAGAAACTCAAGGACTGAAAGTTAAAGGGTGGAAAACAATACTCCATGTGGCAGGAACCTGAAAAAAAGCAGGAGTAGCTATCCTCTTTGCAGATCAAGTGGATTTCAAACCAACACTGATTAAGAGAGACAAAGAAGGACACTACATCCTTGTAAAGGGAACAATCCAAGAAGAACAGATGACAATCATAAATATATATGCACCAAACACTAGTACACCCAACTATATAAAACAAATACTAATGGACATGAAAAATCGAATAAGCACTAATACAATAGTAGCGGGGGACCTCAATACCCCACTGTCACAAATAGATAGGTCAACTAGACAAAAAAGAAGCAATGAAATACTAGAACTCAACCAAATTCTTGAACAAATGAACTTAACAGATGTTTACAGAGTGTTCCACCCTACAAAATCAGAATGTACATTCTTTTCAGCTGCACACAGGTCATTTTCCAAAATAGACCACATACTCGCTTATATAATATGTTTAAGTAAGTTCAAAGGAATTGAAGCTATCCCCTGTATATTATCAGGCCATCATGTGATTAAATTGGAGATCAATAGCAAAAGAAACCACAAGAATTTCAGAAACACATGGAAATTGACAAAACACTTCTGAATAATGAATGGGTCACAGAGGAAATTAAAGAAGAGATCAAACAGTTCATACAATTAAATGACAGTGCCAATGCAACTTATTGGAATCTATGGGACACAATGAAAGCAGTCTTACAAGGAAAATTCATAGCAATAAATACTCGTATTAGGAAAACAGAGCGAGCCCAATTAAACAACCTGATGCTGAACCTCAAGCTTCTAGAAAAAGAAGAGAAAGACAAACCCTAAGTTCATAAATGTGAGAAAATTATGAAGATCAGAGCAGAAATCAATGCAATGGAGACTAAGAGAATGATACCAAAAAAATCAATGAAGCCAAGAGTTGGTTCTTCGAAAGAATCAACAAAATTGGCAAATCTTTAGCCAACCTTATCAGAAAAAGGAAAAAAAAGGCCCAAATCCATGGAATTAGGAATGGAAAGGATGAAATTACAACGGACCCAGGAGAAATCCAGAGGATCATCAATACCTACTTCGAGAACCTATATGCCAATAGGATGCAAAACAAAGAAGGAATGGACAGATTCCTAGATACATATGAATTATCAAAGTTGAACCAAGAAGACATAAAAATTCTAAACAACCCAATATCAATCAATAAAATTAAAAATGTAATTAAAAACTTGCCAACTAAGAAAAGCCCAGGTCCTGATGGCTTCCCTGATGAATTCTACAAGACATTTAGAGAGGAACTACTGCCACTACTGTTTAAACTCGTCAATGAAATTGAAAGGGAAGCCATACTCCCAAATTCATTCCTGAAAGCAAGCATCACCTTGATCCCCAAAGCAGAGAAAGACCCAACTGAAAAAGAGAACTATAGGCCAATCTCACTAATGAACATAGATGCAAAAGTGCTTTATAAGATACTGGCAAATAGAATGCAGAAGATCATCAAGAAGATCATACACCCTGATCAAGTGGGATTCATCCCAGGGATGTAGGGATGGTTCAATCCATGCAAATCAATCAATGTAATACACTATATCAATAGAGCCAAGGACAGAAACCATATGATCATCTCCATAGATGCAGAAAAATCATTTGACAAAATCCAACATGCATTTATGATAAAAACCCTACAAAAATTGGAATAGACCGTTTCTACCTCAATCTGATAAAAGCCATCTATGAAAAACCAATAGCCAATATCATACTAAATGGTTAAAAACAGAAATCCTTCCCATTAAAATCAAAAACAAGACAAAGATGTCCACTATCACCACCCCTATTCAATATAGTTTTGGAAACATTAGGCACAGCAATTAGACAAGAGAAAGAAATAAAAGGAATAAAGATAGGAAATGAAGAAGTCAAATTGTCATTATTTGCAGATGACATAATTCTATATATAGAAGACACTAAGAGCCCCACCAAAAGTCTTCTAGACTTAATAACCAAATTCAGTAAATTAGCTGGATACAAGGTCAACACACAAAAATCAATGGTTTTTCTGTACACAAACAACAGAGTCACTGAGAGAGAAATAGGGCAAATAATTCCTTTCACAATAGCATCCAAAAAACTGAAATAACCTAGGAATCAACTTAACAAAAGAAATCAAAAACCTCTTCTCTGAAAACTATAGCACTCTGCAAAGAGAGATTGAAGATGATATCAGAAAATGGAAAGACATCCCCTGCTCCTGGGTAGGAAGGATCAACATAGTGAAAATGTCCATGCTTTCAAAACTGCTATATAGATTCAATGCAATCCCAATTGAAATTCCAGCAGCATACTTCATGGACCTTTGGAAAACAATTCCAAAATTCTTTTGAAAGAAGAAGAGAACTAGAATAGCAAAAACAATTCTAGGCAACAGAGACATGGCAGGGGGTATCACAACCCCCAACTTGAAACTATACTACAAAGCTACTGTGATAAAAACAGCATAGCACTGGCAAAGAAACAGACCTGAGGACCACTAGAAAGATTAGAAGATGCTGAAACAACTCCAGACACACTCAGCCACCTCACCTTTGACAAAGGATCAAAACACCCTCACTGGAGGAAAGATAGCCTCTTTAATAAATGGTGCTGGAAAAACTGGGTTTCAACTTGCCAAAGATTAAAACTAGACCTATATCTTTCACCATATACTAAACTAAAATCGAAATGGATGAAGGATCTAAATATTAAACCAGAAACGCTGAACTGGCCAGAACAGAGTTTAGGTAGAACTTTGGTGTAAGAAATGATTTTATGAACAAAACCTCAGTTGCCTGTGAACTAGCACAATCAACAAGGGGGATCTCTACTTATTAAAAAGCTTCTGCACAATAAGAGGAACCACCAACAGAGTGAAGAGACAACCTACAGTTTGGGAAAAAATTTTCACCTGTTGTTCCCTAGACAAAGGTCTGGTATCTAGAATGTATAGAGAACTTCAAAAAATCAGACTTCCCAAATTTAAAACCCAATCCAAAATGGGCATCTGAAATGAACAGATATTTCTCGGACAAAGAAGTAGAAATAGCAAATAAACATATGAAAAAATGTTCAATATCACTGTTCATTGAAGAGTTGCAAATGAAAACAATGCTGAGATTCCACCTCACCCCAGAAAGAATGGCTGTCATCATGAAATCAACCAATAACAAGTGCTGATGGGGCTGTAGAGAAAGAAGAACCCTGCTCCACTGCTGGTGGGAGAGTAGACTGGTGCAACCACTGTGGAAATCAGTATGGAGATGCCTGAAAGAACTAGGACTGGAAGTCCCATTTGACCCAGGTATTCCCCTGCTTGGTATTTTCCCCAGAGAATTAAAAGAATCATACCTCAGTGATATATGTGCACCCATGTTCATAGCAGCACAATTTTTAATAACTAAAACTTGGAAGTATACTAATTGCCCATCAACTGGAGACTGGATAAAAAAATGTGGGTTTTAAAAATAAAATGGAGTACTACTCAGCCACAAAAAAGAGAAATTAGGACATTTATAGCTAAATGGATGCACATCGAGGCGATACACTTAAGTGAAATAAATAGGACACACGTGTAAATATCGAATAGTTTCTCTAGTGTGATAAACTGAAAGTGTGAATAAGGACTAAAAGGTATAGTAGATAATGTGAAATAGGAAGAAAAGGGGCAAAGGGGAAAGGAAAGTGGGAGGGGTAGGGGAAAGGAAAGAAGGGAATGGGATTAATATGAGAAAATGAAAAAATGGAAACAAAGTGTTTGTAAATAGGGAGGGATGGAGGGGGTGAAGGGAGAGCAGGGGAAGGGGGAAAAAGATAAGAACCAGGAGAGATTATGTAAAGGTGCAAATTTCCAATGATGCATGTCATTAGATTGTATACCTAAAATGTACCAATAAAATTAATTTTAAAAAAGAAATTTAAAATGCTTATTCCCATGTGTACCATACCAGCTAAAATAGAATTTCAGTATTTCTCATGCAGTTAATCAAAATCTCTAACAAATATTGACATAAAGTCTCCTTGATTGTCTGACACCTTGATGGCCCCAAATCCTCCTAAACATTTATTACTGAGCACCAGCGTGTCCTGGTCTTCCCAGGCTTGTTAGTTTCCTCTCTGCTAAGCAGTTTACCTCAGCCATAGCTGCTTAAAGCAGCAGTTACTTGTGATCTCACTGACATGTTCATCAGAATATAAGTCTAGGAGGTCTCAGTTGGGCCCTCTCTTGAGGATCTCACAGACCTGAAATCAAAATATGGAGCAGATGAGGCTTTGAAAGTTTTGAGGACAAATTCACTTACAAGACCTTTCCAACTATTAGCAGAATTTAGTTCTTTGTAGTTGTAGGAAGGAAATTCCAACCTTGCAGACTATCAGTCTGGGCTCACTTTTAGCTCCTAAAATCTGCTTTTAGGTTCTTTCATTCGTCCCCTTCTACCTCTGCAGTGGAACTTCCTCATGTCAAATCCCTTTTAAACTTCAAATCTGACTTGTCTTTTGCTCTCAGCTGGAAGAAACTCCAGTGTTTGAAAGGCTCCTGTGGTTAGACCAGGCCGACCTGGAGACTCTCCCTATTTTTTGGCCAACTGATGAATTACCATATTTACATCTGCAAAATTACTTTTACATGTAACAAAGCAAATACCACTAAACAACTATTTTATGTAGCACAATTTTACTGTCATTGAAGCATTACTAGGGGATTATATCAGACCATAATAAACACAAAAATTCAATGGTGAATTTTAGAAATTGATAAGCTGTCTTTTTGTTCAAATACTTAGCACTTGGTTCATTCGCTGAAGCCCTTTTGCCCGAAAGCTTGGTTTATATTATCTAGCTAAGTGTGTTTCCACAGTAGGACAACACCACAGTTTATCCCAAACTATCCAAAGCTACCCAAATACACATTTTGCAGTTTTCTTAAGCAAAAGAGGCATTCAGCCAGGCCCTTATTTTTAGTGTTTCGTCCCTTCCTCCCACCTTCTCCAGTAGAATAGAGAGAAGCCTATAGGAAGATGCATGCAGCAAAATCCTGAGCAGTAGAGCTTTCTGTTTCCCTGTAAAATCACCATCGGTCTGAAAAGCACCCCTGGAAAGCAGCATTAGCTGAAGCCCTTTTGCTCCACCACACCTTCATGTTTCAAACAGGCCTGGAAGGTTCCCATCTATACTCTGCACTCTGGCATGAATTTCAAAGTAGTATTGCTTTGCACCTCTCTGCCATTCCTTTCGTATAAAATAATTCTCTCATCTCTATGCAAAGGCTTCTCTTCACAGGACACCTATGGATCTTTCAGGGCTGATGTGGAGCAGGAAATGGACATGAGATAGTCCCTGCTCCCAGCAATAGTGACTTTGATGGAGTGGCCCTTCCTGTATATTATCTTCCTACTCCCGAGACTTCCCCCGTGTCTCGCATAACCTGTCCCCTAGAGCAGTCATCCAGCAGCCTGCCAAGCATGCACAAACAGGTCTAACGTGCTGCAAACAGACTGCACCAGGTCTGGGATCACCCACACAGAGGAATTGGCAGACTGTTCTTTTCTGCCTGCACACAGACATATATTCTTCTAATCCCAGCATGTTAGTGCTCTACCCATTTTACTGGTCAGATTTCCAATCGCCTCTTTCACTTCTGGTTTATATGGCTCGGGTCAGAGTGTGAAGTTTTATGGGTTAAGTATGAGAGACTCACTGTTCCTTCTTGTTTTTCTTGTCATAAATAGTACAGTTCTACAGTGGCAGAGCTTAATGAATTGCATCTTTAGCCTGACACCAGAGCAGCACCTGCTGGCAGCTGAAAGTGACATTGTTGTAAGCCTTCCGCCCTTTGATCAGGCAGTGTGCACACCAGAGCCTTGTTAACTTACTACTCTTTACGTTGTGATAAATCTTCTGTGTTTTGTTTTACAAAAAGAAATATTTTATATAAAAATCTACTTTTTCATGTTTTAATTCTACCAGGACTATCAACTATATCTCTATCTATCTATCTATCTATCTATCTATCTATCTATCTATATTTATCTGTGACAATAGAAAAGTATCTATAACAATAGAAAAGCGACAGCGAGTTGCTGTTTTATGTCTTCTTACTGAAGCTGCAAAGATTTCACATCTTTTTATCTGCCCTGTCTGCATTATGCTAATCCCTAAAATAAACACGGGAATTTTATTCACTCTTAAGAGTCTTGCATGTGCCAGGAAGACTAGCTGTCACTTTCTAACTTGGAAACCAAGGACCTGACATTTCCCGCAATGGTCTTTATGATGATTCCCGTGAGTTGACCAGCATCGTCTTTTTGGGTAGCTATAAAATGTGAAACTCTTCTCTTTATTAATTCCTTACTGAAATATCTGTGAGAAATTTGTGACAGGCACTTTTCAAGAATTTTCAAAATAAAGTGTAATGGCTTCTCTAGAGACTCTGTCCTTTAACTAAGTCCAAGAAGACAGCCTTTGGGATTGCTAAGGTGATATGCTGCTCAACGCTAAGCCAAATAAGATGACCACGGCTCTTGAAAAGTCTTTTTATTTACAGCAGCAACCAAAAATTCAGTGTACAAATGAGCATGGGACTTAATTTTTAAAAATCTCTCAAATTAAATGTTCTCGGTATAACCTGATCACTCTCAGGACTCATAGAGAACTTTATATAGGAAACTTCTTTGATATGACAAAAACAGTCCCCCAAGAATTGATTCTTGGGAGAATCAATTCTTGAGTCTCCCGAGAATTGATTCTGAGCACAATGTTTAAGGACAAAAACAATCTAAGGTTACTGTTTTCTCTGTGGCAGGCATTGTGGGAGGTGCTTTGGAGTAAGTTATGTCACTTATGCCTCAAAGAAGCCTTCAACATATGTATTTATGGTGTGTAACCAGTATGGACATGTGAGAAAGTGATCAGACCTGTCCATGCTGGGCCTTACCACATGCCTCACGTTTCCAAAATTTTTCCTTTCTAGGGATAATGGCTTATTTTTGATAGGATTTTATACTTTGTTTGGTATTTTTCATAGATATTGTTTCCAACATGGAACTGAACATTAAATTTCTCTTATCATATGATTCCATAGAAGCTTTTCCCAGACTATACGGCTGGCTAATCTAAGATAAAATAACATGAAGGAAGTTATTAATAGTTTATAAGGAGATATCCTTAAGTCCCTCACTTTGCACTCACCTTTGTGTTGCATTTAGAAGAGCATTTACCTAAACCAAACACTGAACAGCTATGAAAGATGGAGGCTCCATAATAAGATTGAGGTCAGATATTGGTCTGACCTTGCTGATCTCAAAGTATATCATCTGCAGAAATATCTTGCTATTTCTGGGGAAATTCACATCCTAAAAGCATTCAAATTGTACAGCACTCAGCTTATATCCTCTAAGAGTCTAATCTGTGACACAGCTACTGCAATGTTTGCTGTACTTGAATGCCCTTATGTGTCTAGAGCTAATGTCACACTTCCGCTGCCATTCTTCTATAAAGTGATTCTTCCCAAGCTCTTAACTCCAGGGTCTCAGTTCAGGCACATGGGTTTACTAGCTTCTGCCTCCTTAACCAAGCAAGTTGTCATCCTGGGCCTATTTATCCTGATTCAACCTGAACCCTGCCCTAAGATGTTGGAATTTGGGTCCATTCCAAGTTCCTCTTTGTCTAGTCTGTTAGGAAAGCTTGGAGAAATGGGTTTTGCTAGCTAGGTATTACTATATCAACTGAGTAGAAAATTTGTGCCTGAAAAAAAAATCAAACCAATCCAATAAGAGAATCCAGAATGAGGGATTCTTGCAGCTATCAAGGGCTTGAGGCTAGCCACACCCTTGATGCAGCACAGGTGGGAGCAGCATAAACAGCAGCTGGAGCAGTGGGACAGGAGACAGTCTTATGTCCCTGCTGAGTCTTAGGGGGAGAAAGACTGCAGGCAAGAGCTGAAGGGAGGTTTTCTTTTACAAGGAGAACCCTGAGATCTTGGGTTTTGAGAGTGAGTGGATGGGGAAGAGGGGAGCCACCCCAAGAACCTCCTGAGAACCACGTAGCTTCCACATAGCAGCAGTTGGTCAAGACAGACTCAGGTCATTTGTATTTGGTGAACAGGACCACAGAAAGGGCACCAGAACATTCGAGGTGGGTGTTGACAGCGAGGGGTGTCTTTGATGGGTGCACGCGGAAGATGTCATTGTTACGGGAGGCATGTGAGATACCTTAAGGGATTCCAGAAAGGATTCTGTGAAGTTTTGGAATGGAGAGTGATGGGGGCTGGAAGACCTGCTTTTGTCACTGTGAACACCGTACAGTGCAGGGTATCAGGGTTAATGTGCTGCTGCTGTTTCCACTGGGGAGTGGTAAAGCACACACTAGACTAGTCTAATGGTAGCTTATAATTTAAAATTTTCATAAAATTACATCTATAAAGTATCCTTTAAAAAAGGTCAAAGTGTATAGAAGATTCCTACATATTCTCCTCCCCTTGTGTCACTTTTTAGAAATAACTGTAATTTTTATTTTAACATTAGATTGCTATATACTTACTGATTGATTTTGCATGGGACCCAGGACCTTGCATGCTAGACAAGTTTCCTACCACTGTGCTGTACCCTCAGCCTTTTGTTTTATATTTTTAAATAATATATTTATGCGGCTGCTTATTGATCTGGCCACATTGGACATAATTTATTGATGTCTTTGCTAGGATGCTCCCTATTTCCACTACAACTTTTTAGTAGATGGCTATTGCTATCCTTGTACTTTAAAATAATTCTATTGACAATGCTATTTCTTCTTCCATCATTACGACAGTGTATCTTCCTACCACATTTTCTTAATATAAGGATACAAAAAACTCCTCTAAATTTCTATTGTCCACCTTCCTTTCTGACTCTCACTTTGGTGTGCATTTAGTACTACTTCCAAATGGGAAAGAACATGGGAGGGAGTCTTATAGAAATGGGACCAATAGAAATGAACAGGAAATGATTTGAGATAATAATAATACACTTTAGGAAGATTGTCATTGCTTGTAGAATTTTGCTGTGGTCAAAATTTGGAAATATTTGTTAGTTTGCAAAAATGTGTTTAAAAATTGCCAACTAAAATTAGAATTATATGATGTTTAATCAATGTCTTTGATTCTACATTTATATCTCTTTTTTTTCTATCTCTTTTTTCTTATACCAAAAGTTTTGGTTGCAATAACATTACTGTGCACTATTAACATTTATTTGCATTTTCCGATAATGTAAATAAAAAGTTTGATAATGCTCATATTATTGAAGAATTCTTGAATGAATTTTAATGCTTATTTATAGTTTTATGTATTCCAAGAATATATTCTGTAGAAGTGATTTAGTCACAATGATCTTCTACATCATATAAAGTCTCTTGAAGTAATTGTTTCTTCTACACTGACAACTCGATATACAGTTAATTTCATCTACTTAGTTCATTTTTATTTTATAAATTGCTTACTTGTATTTTAAATTTATTCTTTTGAATATGAAAACACATTTACAGAGTCAACAAATATATGTTTTAAGGCATGTTAGGAGAAATCTGCTTTTGCCCCTGCTCTCTTCTATCTTTAGGTAACCATTCTGATTTCGGGTTTTGCATCTGGGTTTCTTTTGGCATACGTGTTCCACCTTATAATATTTTTTAACCACCTCTTACACATAGTGGGTATATATTTACAATGTTTTGTATCTAGTTTGCTTTGATTTTCTTTTTCTCACAAAATATTCAGAAGCTCACACCACTCCATTAATGATTTTTCTTCTCTTTTTATATATCCTGTCATTTCATTATGCAGAATATCATTTATTCATTGTGTGTCTTAGTGATTGTTATTTGAGTTGTTCCTAGGTACAGTGTGTGATTAAATAAAAATGTAGCAAATGTTTAAATTTAAAAATTTATTTCAGTAAAAGACACACTGCTGTTAATCCTCCTCAAAATACTTCCCCCTTGTTTGAACACACTTATCCCATCCTGCTTGCCACTTTCTGAAGCAGTTCTGCAAATTCTCTTTTGTGTCTTTAGTGGTAGTGCCATGGCTGCCTCTCTGTCCTGAATTGATGCAAAATGTTTACCTTTCATGGTCATTTTGATTTGAGGGAAGTGACAGAAGCTATATAGTGCCAGGTTGGATGAATAATGTGGTTGAGGATGCACTGTAATGTTTTTCCGTTGGATGGCACTCGACAGCAGCATCATTGCAGTTTTGATCATAGTTTGGAAAAACACTCACAAAAGAGGACTTCTAGAACTGCTTCATAAAGTGGCAAGAATGATGGGATAAGTGTTTATGAAGCAGGGGGTAGTATTTTGGGGGGTGATTAATAGCAATGTGGTTTTTACTTTAATAAATACTTTTATTTAAACATTTTCCGTATTTTTGATCACCCCTTGTATATTCCTATTGCATGATCTCACAACAAAAAACTTTGCTGTTATTATTGGATATTTTTTCAGTAGATCTTTGGAACAGATTCCTAAAAGTGAAATTGCTGATTCTAAGAGTGGATGCCTATATCATTCTGTTAGATGTTGACAGATTTCCTTTCATCAGAATGAGCCATTTTTGCACTGCCACCAGTCATCATGAGGGTGTTAGGCTTTCTCTCCATCTAGGCTCATGTACCTATTTAGTGAAGAATTCTTTAGAAATTTTGACATCTGAAAAACGTCTTTCTCTGTTTCCTCATGTTTTCCCTGTGAATTTTGGGTTTTTCAATGAAGACTTGCAGATCTTCATTGCAGGAGGAGCCAGTTATTCCTGTGGAATCAGAGTGCCATCTTGTTTCTAGTGCTTGGCATTCTCTTTTGACAGGACCGAATCAAATAAAATAGAAGACATACAGTGTGTTTACTTCCTAGGGAGACTTTGTTACCCATGCAAGTGCCATACCAGACCAAATAAATATTTAGCAATGGCACTGTTTCTCTTGCCTATTTTTCTGTTTAATCATTTGGCCTCTTTTATTTACATCAGGGGTACTCTTAGGAAAATATAAGATGGTAATAAAAACATTGGGAATTAACTTTAATGCCAAATCTAAAAATCAGAATTCTGAGCCAATCTCTCTTCTTTTTTAATTGGCCTCAAATGACATTTCCACTACATTGGAAGTTCCCACTGTGAAGGAAAACAACAAGGAAGCATAACCTGCTGCAGACTTCCTCAAAGAGTGGAAATGAGATGGAACAAACAATGGAAACATCAGGATTACATTTGTTCCCTTCTCTCTTACTATGATTTCTTTCATATTTCCTTTACTTGTCCTTCCTAATATATTTTTTATTTCATTTTCTTGAAATTCTAGTTTTTATCACCTCACCTGTATACTTCCAAGTGATTATTTTAATTATTAATGCAAACTTTCAATTGTTTCTTTAATTGTTAATGCAAACTTTCAATTGTTTCTTAATATGTTGACACATGATTAAAAATTGACAAGAGTCTTAAAAATCCCAATTATCAATAAAACAAATATGGAGCAAAATTGTCAGTTAAATGGGGGAGGAGAGTAAAGGAAGGGGAAGTAAAAAAATTAAGATGTGTTGTGTATATGTATCAACTCCCCATGATGAATGTCATGTACTACAAACATGTAGTAACAAAATTTCCAAATTTGTAAACAGCTTGATTTGTCTTAAAGAAGTAGTTCATGGTAGGTCTGGGCTAAAACATAGATTTTCAATTTCTTAACTCAGGGCTTTTAACCATGAGATAGTGATGCATTTATTAATGCTTGTTGTTACTGAGAAGAAATGAAAAGATAGATGATTGTTTTATTCTGGGGTAGTATGGAATGTTTGAGGCCAAGACTTGCATATCATGTGGATGAGTCTGACTTCCCAGGAATATACTGTAGGAAGTACTGGGAAACTTCCTCACAGACAGCTTTATCTACGGGGGAAAAAGGCAGTGGGGATTAGGCTTAGTCCACACATGAAGACTTACTCTTATCACGAGGGTTAGTTACGATTTTAGCAAAGGGCTTGAGAGGTACATGTGCCGCAAATTGGCCTCAGATTATGAACTTATGCTCTATTCTGTGAATATACAGAACCACTCTGTTCAAATTTTATATGACACTTGGGGAAAAATGCTGTTCTTTGGTACTTTTTTACTGGCATGTTTCACCAACAAATAAACGAAATTCTCTCCTGTTTCTCTATCCGGTGAAATTCTGGCAGTTAAAGTCAGCACACTACAGGAGTGATGGAACCCAAAACAGTAGAACTTGGCAGCTGTGTTGCTGTTACCCAGGGAGATTTCTCTGGTAGCAGAACAGAGCAGTGCCTGCTGGGCGTGACTGTAAATAGCCAAATAACTGAAGCGCTGTGTAGAAATGCTTAGGGTTCAACTCAACAGAGAGGCGAAGAGTTGACATAGCATGAAGGTGAACTGGGTTTATGAAGCCTCCTGCACCATTCAGAAAGATTTTGAGATAGAGAGGGAAGAGGAAACACTGAATATCTGCTATATCCAGTGGGAAGACTTTCACAGAAATAGTTTTAGAATATATATATATATATATTATATATATATTATATATATATATCTTCTTATTTTGTGATAGTCAAACATCATGAGTAGGGGATATAAAAGGTCTTTCTCCTATACTTACAAAATCACTGCAAAAATGAAGGTAGTTATTTCTATCTAAACAATGTAATCAAAGTTTTCACTAAAAATTAATGAAATTTAGAGTACAAATATACTTTCTGACTTTGAGTTTAACCATTGCCAAATCAACAGAAGAAAACCATAAAAACATCACCCTTCCTTTCTTTTAGTTTTCACCAGTCTTTAAAGCATTGAAAATGAAATCATTTAAACTTCTTATTGTATCCATCTACATACTGATTACTGCAAAACTAAGATTTGAGTAAAAGATTTAATGAAGAAAGAGAAAAGGAATAAAATATTTAAAAAGGATAAATATGTACATCTTCATGTTTAAAGAAAAGATCGAATATGATGTAATGATTATTTGCTTATTAGCCAGCAAGCTGTCTGTGTTAGACATTGAATGCTGTGTGAGAAATCACCCAAATGTCACCATTTTAAAAGAACAAAGGCTTCTTACCCGACCATTCCTACAGGTCAGTGTTACATGGTGCAGACCTTGAATATCTCCCCTATGTTGAAGGCTTGGTCCCCCTTCATGATGCTATTGAGGTGGTGAGCCTCTATTAGGAAGTAGTGCCTCAGGGGAAGAAATCAGGTCCTTGGAGACAGTCCCTGAAGGAGTTATGGGACTTGAGTCTTTCTTTCTGCTTCCCAGTGCCATGAGGCGAGCAGCTTCTTCTACCACATCTTCCCTCTAAGTTGTACCACCTCCCCAGAGGCCCCAAAGTAATGGGGCCAACCAACCATGGGCTCAAACCTTTGAAACCATGAGTCAAAATAAAACCTCCCTCCTCATAAGTTGATTATATCGAACATTTTCTCATAGTGTCAGAAAACTGACTGACATGGAAAGGAATCAGATGAGGCTTTGCCGGGCTCTTTGTAATTCAGGGTCTCTCATTAGATTGACTGTAATGAAGACTTGGGTGAAGACTCCAGTTGTTTCAAGATTTGAGTAGAGGGGATCAAGGGGAGTGATGGAACCCAGATGCGGTAGAACTTGGAAGCTGTATTGCAAGTGGATTCACAAGGCTGTGGCAGGCCACAGCCCTCTGACGTCTTGCCCTCTCTATAATTCTACTTCATAAAACAGCAGTAAATCATCCCCACAGAAAGTGCTCCAGGAGTAAGCAAGAGAACAACCAAGACAGAAACCACATCTTGTCTTTTAACCTCACCTTGTGAGAGACCATGTGCCGCACCCATCTGATGAAATTAAGTCAACTGGTCCAACCAACACCCAAAGAGAGGGGATTACATAGGAGCACCAATGTTGGGAGATGAGGATCATAGGGGAATATTTTAGAGGTGGTCAACCATAACCTCTACGTCAAAGATTAAATATTATGAAATATTGGGCATTTTAAGATTTGGGTGCCTTAATTATTACCTTCCCTGATATTCTTACTCTGTATCATTGTTGAAATCATCCAGATATATTGGACCCTATGTTTTTTGATTTCTTCTTCACTTCTGGGCAATTAATGTTGTATAAGCAGCTCAAATAGTAAATTCTTCAGTTCTTCATTCACACTGTATCTGGAGTGATCTTTTAAAACAAAGAATCCACTACCCACTTTGTTTTAGGATCCTTCATTTGTTCCTATCCCTCTTTAGAAGCATAGACCAAATCTTTTAGCATGGGGTATCCAGTAAAATCTCTTATGGTTTTGCCATGGCTTAGCTCCTCAATCTCCACTCATAGCCGACTCCCAGGCGGGGCCTGTTTCAGTCACTGGGCTGGCCTCTCTTGCTTCTTGTTTCTCAGTATTGGATATTTGAACATGTTATTTCCTCTGCCTGAAACCCTGTCTCCTCCTTAACCCTGTATCCTCAACTTTTTCAGCAGTTACATTTTACATCTGTAAGAGGAAAATTTTTTATTAGAGCAGAAATTGCTTGAATTTCAACATAACCAGACCTAACAAGTTGAAGCTCATGGAAGACCATAAACTTTGAATGACTTTGTTACCTCAAACCTTAACTGAACCTAGTTTAAGACTCTTTATGAAACAATAAACCAGATTTAGCCAACTTTGTATAGACCATGGACCCATTCATCTGAACAGGGAGATAGCTTTCAATCCTTAGCACATTACCAAGAATATCCTTTTCTAGAATTGAAAAATCTGTAACTTTTCCCTGTGAGTGAGTGACTTAGTAAATTTCTTCACTGGTAAGTGTTCCCTTGCTCTGCAAGTTAAGACTCAGCATTAACTTTTTTGTCCTTAAAGTTCTACTTTTTATTCTCTAACCCTTTACTTTGTTTTATTTATTTTTTCAGGGGGAGGTACTGGGGATCGAACTTGGGAACTTGTGCTTGTGAGGCAGGTGGCAGAACCACTGAGCTAAATCCCTGGCCCTCTAACCCTTTACTTTAGAGCCCTGTAGATATATAACTGTGTGATTGATATCTTCTGCCACTAGACTTTAAGTTACCAGGAGGTAATGACTATGTCTATGTTTCCTATGGTAGATCCCTCAGCACCTAACAAAATGCAAGGAATTTGGATTCAACAAAATGGATTCCTGATACATGTCTGTTGAATGAATCAGTAAGTTACTGTTGGTTTTATGATCTCATGTGAAAAACCAAAAAAGAGCATGTTGTAAACTTCTTTCGTTTTCAGTGTTTTATGTCTTAGAATTTCAAGCAATAGCTCACCTTTCTTTACTTAATAAAGATGAATCGATCTTAATTGCTGTTATTTTGTGCTTACCATTTGCAAAAGCCATTTAATAATCTGAAGAAAAGTGAGCTTCCCATACCTTCCTTCTGACTTTACCAATAATGTGCTTGCCCAGTTGTGTCTCACCTTGGATTGGTACAGAAATTTCTTTCTGAAAAGCACAGGTGATCGGGTTACAACCTGAAGCCTGAGATCCGATTACTCCGTTACAGTGGCTTGAAAGTTAGAAATGTCATTAATAGTCATCAAATCACTACATTTGGCTTTGTAATAGGACTTCCAGTGTTTGACTCAGAGATCACGCTCATGGCTCTAAATTCTATAATTTATTGCACATGCATTTTCAAGGGGCTGAATAGTCTTTGACAGATTCTATGTTTTGCTCTAAAAATGACTCTCAGTAATAAAAACAGAACCTAAGCCCAACAGTTCCAATGGGAATTCACGGAAATCCAGTCCTGGGATTAAGTGCGCATGAATATCAGTGTGCTCAAATTGTCATCTCCACTCTGTCTGCTACTCCCTCCTATTTCCTGTGTCTAAGCAATTGAATTCTGCATCTAATTTTAATCTGGACACCATATCCTTTCCGCTAGTTGTACAGCATGTGCTAGCACTTAACCAGCAGGAGGGGTTGTGTAAGGTAAGAGGATTGATAGCACAGACCGGGCGTCTTAAAAATGGCTTTGCGTGACTTGGTGCCACTAGCTAAGGCTTCCTGTTCACGGGTCCAAGCTGTCTGTGAACAGCTTAGAGAGATGTGGGCCAGGAACACTGTGGAATCTTTCACTCTTATCATGTGGGGTTGATGTTTTGGGAAATTTGCATGGCAAAGGACTGGTTAACAAAATGAACTTATTCACAATGTGCTTTCTTAGAAGGTACAGGAAGAATGAGTGAATTTGTTCTAAAAAGGTGAAGAAATGACTTGGAAAATGTGATTAAGATCCATTAAGATTATAATAGATTATGGTGGCACTGAGGAAAGTAAGAGAAAAGATTTGTAAATATGTAAATTTGACTGTGACTTAAATGCTATCTCTCTTACTAGGTATAACTTACAGTCTGAAATGAAGGAAAATCAGTTTGTACCTAGAAGTTATTCTTACTTTAAAGTCAAGGGGAAACTTAGATTTCAAAGATTGTATTTAGGATAAAAATAATCACATGAAGCTACAATTACCCTTTAAAATCCTTAACATACTTATAAGTTTAAAGCTACTCAAAGTGAAAATTAAAATAACTTAAAATAAAATAACTTCCCATAATTGTTTTTAGGTGCATCAGTTTTTCAGGTTTAATTTTATACCATCTTTAATGTACACAATGCAACCTGTCAGTGGTGACATTCTGAGAAAGAAAAAAAATAAGTATTGTAATCCAGTGTGGACAATGTATCTAAAAGTATACCTTGACTTAATACAATTGTCTTCCATGTTTTACTTGTCCTTTGGCCTATTAGTCTGGTTGTCAATCTGTATATATGATAATTAACTTTATAAAGTCTTATAAATAAATGAATCTGATGCTGGAAAAAATAAAAGGGGGTTGGAGGGCAGGGGAATAAAAAGGAATTGAAATATGTTTTGTACATGTGCCAATTTCCTACAGTGAATGTAATCATTATGTACTACAAACATGAACTAATAAAAGTAAAAAAATAGAAAAAAATTAAGTTATAGAAGTATTAGTCATTCAATTATTAATTTGAAAGAATAAAAAGCACATGTTCCTTACAGAAAATCAAAGGCAACATTCAAAGCCAAATGAATAGTTAATTAAAATTTTAAATGTTTCCTTATTCTGTGTCTTGTTTACTTTTCTCTCATTGCTGAGACAAAATACCCAACAGCCAAAGTTAAAGGGGGAAAGGTTTATTTAGCTCACAGTTTGCAGAGGTTTCAGTCCATAATCAGCTGGCTTCAAGGCAGGGTGGGTGGCAGACAGGCATGGCGGAGGAGAAACGACAAGGTGGGCAGTATGTACCAAAGGGAACAAATGACCCTAACAGCATCTTTCTGCCCCTTTTATCTTATTTTATTAGGGCAGGTAGCACTCATGCCCTTAATCCTAGTTCCCTCAGGCCTGACCCCACCGTGAATCAATCACACACTCTGGATTCAACCACCTCTGAAAAAGCACACAGCTTTGGGGAGACATCTAGACACAAGCCATAACATGCTGTGAATTCAAGCCTATGTACATGAAAAGTACATTATTAAAACAAATTTTCACGAATGAGCTTTATATTATTTCAAATAAAGTGCACTTAAACTCATCTGAAGTAATATAAAGAAAGAATTGACTAAAAATTTCAAACTAGTTTATCCTGATGTTATATTTAACCTTAATTTATCTTAAGGTTTCAGACCTTAATTTATCCTCAGATTTGGGATTAAGATGAAGTTAAATAAAGTACTTTTATAAAATATTTCATCATGCTGTCCTTATATGTGCCTGTTTAAATCAAAATAAATACTTGCTTTATAACATCTAATAATTTAAAATGCTGTCATCAATCCCATCTTTCTAGTAGGGTTTGGAATTCCAGGAGGCAAGAGGTCTTTCATTCTAATAAACAAAGGAACTTTAAAATAAATATATTTTAAATAATTTAATAATTAATAATATTAATATTATTAATAATATTAATAACATTAATATTATTATTAATAATATTAAAAATAAATATATTTTAAAGTACATTAAGAATCTTTTAGTGGTTTGTTGTTATGTAAAGGGAAAGGCAACAATTTTTAAATCTCAGAAATATACAAGTATAATCAATATGAGAACAAAAATGACCAAACTTCAAGCACAAAGTGTTAATTAAAGAAATAATGTTTTGTGTACAAAGGGTAGAAGTTACTGCTACTATTAAATATTTACTAAATACCATGCACTATACTAGAGTTATTATGTGAATTAGTTCATTTATCCTAAAAGCAACATACCAATTACAGAGTTGAGAAAACTGAGGCTTAAGAAAGTCAACTTCCTCACTGCTGTTCTGTTAAGATGCTGGGATTTAAGTTTCAGTCTGAGTTCTGAAAACATTTTATTTAAATATAAGCAAGTTCTTTCATTAAAACACCTTTGAGTTATTATTAGTTCCTGTTATATGATATGTCTTAATTCATGATATTCCCACCTTTGAACATGTAGTTTGCTTCAATTATTACATTTAAAAAAATCATGCTGTTTTGATATCCTCATAATACACAAATACATCATATATACATTTGAAAAGTCTCCTAATTTTAAAATGTCTTATAAAGCTATTACAATAATAAAAAGCATGCTGCCACCACAAACATAGACATGTCACCCAACAGAACAAAATAGAAAGCCGAGAAATTTTCCCAAGTATTTATGGCCAATTGATTTTCAAAAAAGTTATCAAGAACACGTAATGGGGAAAGGTCAATCTCTTCCATATATGATGCTGAGAAAAGTAATATTCGCATAAAATAAGATTGGATTCTTATTGCATACCATACACAAAAAATAAACTCAAAATAGATGAAAGACCTAGACCTGAAACCATAAAACTATTAGAAAAACATAAGGAAAAGCTATGCAACAGTGATCTGGGAAAAGATCTCTTGTATAGAAATCTAAAAGCACAGACAAAAAAGTTGTGATAGAAAAATGGAATTGCCTCAAATCAAAAAAACTCCTGAACAGCAAAGGAAATAACATAGTGAAGAGATAACCTGGGAAATGAGGAAAAGTATTTGCAAGTCATACATCTAATGAGGGAGTAACATCCAAAAATATATAAGGAACTCATACAACTCAGTAGCAAGAACATAAATAAATGACAGGCAAAAGAGTTGATTAGATATTTCTTAAAAGAGGATACATTAACAGCCAACAGATACATGAAAATCCTTAACAGCTCTAATTATCAGGGAAATGCAAATTAAAACTATATATAATGAGATATCACTTCACACTTGTTAAACTGTCTATTATCAAAAAGACAAAAGGCAGCAAGTGGCAACCATGGATAGGCTGGGATGCCGAGAAAATGGCACCCTTGAACAGTGTTGGTGGAAATGTAAGTTAATACAGTCATTTTGGAAAACAGTATGAAAGTTCCTCAAAGAAACTAAACACAGATCTAAGATATGATCCAGCAATGATTGTCCTTGGTATATATATGCAAATGAATTAAAATCAGTTTGCCAAAGCAATATCTACCCTACCTTGTTCATTTTGCCATTATTCATACAATACAGAATCCTATGTATTCTTAAGGAAAAAATATTTTCAACATGGATACAAGTAAAAGATGTTATGCTCAATGAAATAAGCCTAGCACAGAAAAACAACTACTGCATGCTCTCACTTATATGTCAAATTAAAAATATCAATCCCATAGACACAGAATAGAAAGGTGATTACCGATTAATATTAACATATACACTAAAATTGTTAACAGACATTAAAACATTATCACCCCATAAAAATGATAAATTGGTGAAGTGTTGATAAGTTAATTAGCTTGATGTAATCTTTCTGTAATGTACACATACATCAAACATTACATTTTACTCCCTAAGTATATACAATTATTATTTGTCCATTAACATAATGACTAAATAAGAATCCTAGAAATAAAATTGTTATTTAAAAGCTTAAAAGTATTTTGAATTTCTTATTAAAGAGGGGCAAATTGTTTCCATAAAGTTCATCTCACCTTATATTCTCATGGGAATTGTATGGCTTTAAAGGCAAAGAGACATCAGTCATAAGTAACAATGTCAGACTTATTTCGAGACATTAAAGTATATAGATATCCAAAACAGGCATCAAGGAGCACAGCAAAGAGAGCTGGGACAAGGAGGTCTGTACCTGGAGGTCATGTCTTGTTTTCATTGCTGTTCTTTATTAATCTTCTACTTCTGCTTTATAGACCCATAAACAAAATACAATGTTAATCTATCACATACCTTTATAATATTATAGTCACGATACATATCTACTACCTCCTGATTGTATATTTTAGTTCAAATTCCTAACAAGAGAAATATGGAAGTCTCAGCCAGTCTTATGGACAATTTTCCCTAGTAATTGATGCTGGTATGTGACGCTGGTCCAACACATCCTAGACAGGAGGGTGTAAAGTGACATGTTCAAAAAGAAGTGAGAGGAACCCTAAAAGTAAGTTTAAGCAGAAACCAAAGATATGCACATCTAGTATAGCATAAAAACATTCATGTCAGCATCACTATTCCCCATCATTTCCTTCATCTGTAAGCTTCACTGAAGATATATTACATCTAAGTAAGTTTGAATTTTCATGAGTGAAGCAGAATTTTATATCATATATGTATCACTCATTTGTACTTATTCTGTGACTAGAGTTCATGCCCATTGTTCATTTATCTCTTGAGTTGTTAATATTTTCCTCGCTACTTTTTTTGCATCAATATTTTTATATATTCAGTACATTAATCTTCTGTCTTTACCATTTTAAATAACAATAAATTTTTAATTACTCTTTAGAAATTTAAAAAATTACACCTAATTTCTTAATGTACTGAAAAATTCTGAGAAGTTATATGAAGTTCCATATAAATTTTCATTCTTTTCTTATTTATCTCATCTTCATAACATTTTTCTATTTGAACAATCCATCTACTTAACACGTTAGAATACTCCAGGTAGAGTGAATTACAGGGTTTTACAACATGGGTAGATTTTTAAAAATTCTCCTTTCAAAAATAATGGGGAGGGGCCGGGGATTTAGCTAAGTGGTTTCGTTGCCTGCAGCGCAAGCTCAAGGACCCAAGTTCGATCCCCAGTGCCAAAAAAAAATAATTAATAATAATAAGGAGAAGATATTAAATAGATAGGTGATAGTAGATACAGAATTAATTAGGAGATTATTGGAATAGTTCAAGTAAGACTTTATCTATTTAAAACTAATGTAGTAGAAGTACAGAGAAAAATTGAAATTTTAACATAATAATAAGTGAAAATATTGTATTTATAATTTGTATTTAAAATTTGTAATCATAATTATACTTGCAGAAAAGGACAGAAGCAGGAGAATGAGATGATTTCAAGATTTATGGCTTTGCTAATTAATGTGATCTAGAAGAGAAAATGCGTTAGCTGTGGTCATGGCTGGCCTTATGCTGTGAGCAGAAGACAGATAAATAGGCTTAGGACAGCTAACCTGGAGATAAAAACTTGAATGCCAGCATCATCTAAGCAGATATACACAACATGCATGTCCCTGAGATTCCATCAATGCTTATAAGGAATGTGTGAAGAAAGCCAGAAGGCCCAAGTGTGTCTCATAAAGATCTCGGCACTCAGAGATTAAACCAACTGAAAAACAAAACAGAAAAAAACCCCCACAAACCCCGAAAGCAAAACCAAACAGTACATCAGTGTTATAGACTGCCAAGAGAGCAAGGTCACAAAAGTCAATGGAGATGGGCATTCAGGAAGATGGGTTCAGTAGCATAAGACTTGAATGGGAGTTCAAGCTGGGTAATTGCTAGAGAATTGTGATATTTACTTGATAAGATGGTGCACACTAGTAATTTGGTCAAACAGCTTTAGAAAAATGAAACTATACACAAGTAGGAGAGAGAAATGGGTGAAGCAGCCAAAGTGCTGATCACTGAGATAAAATGCTAAGTAAATACATATAGACAGTGCTGCAGGCTACTGCATAGTATTTCCAGACTATTCACTTTAAAAGCCTGTAAAGGGACAAAGCTTGTCAATAAAATGAAGAGTACAGCTCATCTGTTCAAAGTCCAGTGGTAGAGAGGAGCAGCTGAGGAAAGAGGTCAACATTTTGGCTAACTACTAGACAGTGGTATGGAAGAAATTCTAGATTAGGGCTGCGAGACCCAGGCACCTGGAGGCTGAAGAACATGTGCCAACATGCTTCCATGTGAGTGTGTGATTTTTTTCCAGCAGCAAGGAAGCTGAATGATATTGCCTTGGGGATAAGAAACTGAGAAGCTAGAAAGGTAGGAAGCGATAGGTAGAGAGTGAGCTATAGGAGTTCAGGTATTGGATGTGGCAAAATATTTTAGGATTATGATGAAAGGTAGAGAAAGGAGCCAGGAATGGCTTTCTATAACAGTTGTTAAAGGTAAATGAAATTTAAAAGTTCAAAAAATGAAAAAGAATATCTGACAGATTTTAAAAATAAATGTTGAAGTATTCCAGATACCAGATACTCCAAACATATATATTAGAAACATTTTATTACTGTAAATAATAATGTAACTACTATTACCATTACAAATGGTAAACTTAAAGCCACTGAGATCAAATTTAATAACAAATGTTCTATTTATGAATATAGAACCAAACTACATAAGAAAAAATGATATATATACACATGTATAGCTTTACTTATAAAATGTGATGAGTATGATTCAGTTAATGGACATGGTCATAAGTCTAATGAGTCAGATCATGTTTTTGGAAGGAGAAATAGGTAAATTTCATCCTAAGCTTGAGATTTAATTAAGGAAATCAATGTACTATATGATTACCATAAATTTTCAAATACTTGATTACAAATATTTTTTTTCCTTTCTTAGTAAATTCCATGGCAAGAGAAAGTATTTTAGTAAGTTCCCATCCAGAGAAGCAGAAAGATAAATTACCTAGTGTTTCTATCCCCATTTGACCAGGCGGTCTAACCAGAAACACAGAGAATGGAGGAGATCTCTAAGTGTTGGAGATGTAGATGCTAATGACATAGGTGCTGATTTTTTTTTCCTAGCTTCTTCATGTCTTCTTTTCCCCACATTGCAACAGTGGGCAGTGTGCTAACCCAGATGGTTATGTTGGTTATGTTATAGATTCTACGGGCCAGTTTACTTTTTATAAAAAATTGCTGTATTTATAACATATGGAAGGTTAAAGAAGCATTATTCTTGTTTAAGCTACTGCTTTCTCACTGAATGTATGATATAAATTGGAAAAATAAACCTGAAGACTCAGACAGACTGAAAAACTTACAGGATGATACTACTCCACGTCGTACATCTTTCAAAGACAGAATATTGTTGATTGTGATAGCAAAAAGTGGGGCCACAGTTGCATTCATTGTCCAGTGAGCTTGTCTACACAATTCAACCCACCGACAGCAATGAATGTTGATTGTGACCTTTTCAGTTACAATCTCTGCACAGGGATGAGAGTGTTCTGATGGGTTCGGCTTTGGTTTTCTTTCTTCAGCAAATTCTGGGAACCAGGAAGTAGATGACGGTTGGCCTTAGGGTACAATCAACGGTCGATGGTTTTGATTTTAATTCCAAACTCACCGACAGCGTTGAATGTTCACTGAAGCAACCTCTAAACTCAGAATTCTGTTGACTTTACAGCCTCTGTAAGTATCTGAAGGGGTTGGAAGACAAAAAAATCCACACACATTAGCTGTACACTTAATTTATTTTCAATCAATTTTGAAAGAATAAGAAAGAAGGTTGATTCCTCCAACCAAGAGGTCGGCAAGTGTCCATATAATATCATATGAAAGAAAGGATCTGTTTCATTGAGTTAAAAAAAAAAAAAAAAGCCTATCATGGCATAATCCCAAACAATTATCTAGCAGTTAAAGACAGGGAAATTTGTTATTCAGAGTAATTCCAAGTATCAAATCAAAACATTATTTTATAATTTCAATATTGCTATGCTTATAGTAGGTATATAGATTGCATGTAGGGTATACTAAAATTGAACAGGATTTTCTCTAATTTGAGAATTTTAATTTAAAAATGTCAACACTATATATGCATATTTATATATATCTAATATATTTGATTTTAAAATAGGATTTAAAAATTAGTATCATTTCTTGGAAACAATCATATTTAGAAAATACTGAACAAATAAAGAGTAATCAGCTCAATCCATGTTTCTTATTTTATACCACAAATATTTCATTAATACAGTGAAAGGTAAATGCAATCTATGGATTCTACAAAAACTATTCATTTTCAATTGTTTTGGATCTAAAATTTCTAACATTTGGGTGGATAAAAGAGACATTTTTTCATATCTCCTTTTTGTAAGAGTGTTTTATGAACAAGGCCTGTTTTTAAATTATTGTGAACTCTAATGAATATATTTTATAACAACATTCAATAATTTTCTATAGTCAATTAAAACAAAAATCCCTTTGGATATTTCAAATCCAGGATACAAAGTCAGTATTTCATACAGTTAATTTCACTCAACATAGTTGTAATCACTCTAATTTGGAATACTACTTTATGGTCTAGTCAAGTCAATGCAATTATTTGTAAAAATATTAGGGAAATATGTATTCCAAGTTCTATACATTTTGATATTTCATTCACTCAGAAAACCATATTTTAAAAACTAATTTAAAAATACATTCTAGACAAATTTTTCATGAAAGAAACATTCTCTGAATTTTTAGGGGAAATCAGAGACTAGGGATCTATGAAAATATGTACCGAGAAGACAAAAACAGTTATGGTAAAGCAGTGATTAATCTAAATTTTGTAGCACTTGTGTCTTTTGAAATAAGCAATTTTCTTACAGAATACAACTCCTTAAAAGAATGCTTTATCGGGCTGGGGATTTAGCTCAGTGGTTCTGCCGTCTGCCTCGCCAGCTCAAGGACCCGCGTTCGATCCCTGGTACCAAAAAAACAAAACAAAACAAAAACAAAAAGAACAAAAAAAGAAGAATGCTTTATCAGCAGACATTTCAGTGTTGCTGCTAGAAAGAATATCATCCTGGGACAGAGGATTCACTTGTTTCCCTTATCAATTACACCTGAAAGCATACCGCTCCAGTTTTGTTGCCAGTCTACCGTGGCATTATTTTCAGGTTGATACACAACTTTTTTCAATCATCTTATTCATCTCTTGCTACATCAGGCTAACATCTGAATAGCAGGAACACTGTGATGAAAGACTCCAAACTGCCTATTTTGCCTTAACACAAAATATGTATTTAACCTACTAATAAGCAAATCTATAGGGCAGTTACAATCAATTACATGTTATTTGTTTTTCAAAACATACTCCTAGAAATTTTTTGCACAGTATAATCAAGTTAAGCCTAAATTTCTCAAGTTCTTAAAATAAAAATCTTGAATATTTTTAACATTCTTACATCTTATAATGATTCATTCCTTACAATAAGAAATCACATTACTCTTATTGATACATACATAAAATAGAAATAAGTGTAGCAATTAAATTTTCTTCTTTTCCAGGCCTAAACTGAATGTATGTTTGAAATAGTCATAGTTTGTTGACAGTAAAAGGCTCTTTATTTTCTTTTGGTGTGGGGATTGGACTTGGGACCTTGCGCTTGCTAGGCAGGCGGCGGAACCACTGAGCTAAATCCCGTCCTGTAAAGGCCTCTTAATAGTTTAAATTCTCTACAACAGAAAATCAGATCTGGCTCTATTTTCTAAATTTCTTTTGTTCCATGAGAAAAACTGTCTGCTTGCTGATTCAACTTAATTTTCTGCTAATTCATGTGAGGTTTTAGTCGTTATTTCATATCCTCTAATCCTATCTTTTCCACATATTTATTTTGGGGTTGTGCGGGCAGGACAAGACTAATTTGCATCAAGTCCAAATTTATTTTAGCTTTTCTTTCTCATTCCTCGCCCTGTGAGAACATTAGACATTTCAGTTTCGCTTAAGGTGAGTAGGTCATAAATAAACCAAAGAAATTCCTTTGCTTTGAGCAAGAAGGTCACAGAATACATGAAATACACTTTTAAACAAAGCAAACTTTAACGTAAATTGACAGAAGAAGATGAAGAAGTAATGCAATGTGTCCCAGTAAAAGGCCATAGGGATTTGAGATGCTGAAGTTGTCTGTTTTAGAAATAGATGATATATCTTGTTTGATGACCTGTATTTAATCTAAGTGACTGCCTCTGCCAGTCCTTCCAGAGGGCAAGTATGTGAAATAGAGCATCTCAATGTCAGTCTGCAGCCCTTTCCTCTGCCTGATGTATTGACCTAAATTGGGCATGTGCGCACTGATCTGGACTAATTAGAGGGAGCAAGATTCTGCTATCACAATCCATTTTATCTTTCATTCAGGTTAGTTAGTTGGAAGTTTTCCAGGCAGTGCATACCTATGAATAGACTTACAGCTTAATCAAGTAGTGAACCTTTACAAAATGTAAGAAATGAAAAATTTTATACATATGTATGTGTATATATATACTGTTCCCTTCCTCTCCAAGAAAATAATAATATCTCTGAAAGTCATCCTATGTGAAATTCCAGTTTAACCAGTTATTTGGGGTTCCAAGCCCTCTCACTTGTATCCATCTCTGTTTATTAGAGGATTTATTTCTCTACACAGGATGTGAAATCTAGTAAAATGTTTCAGCACTAGTACTTTTACTTGCAGATACCACAGTTAAAGTGTCTAATACAGAACACTCATTTGTTCTGGGCAATTGTAATTGTAATTACTGAGGGATCTGGCAACTTCTATAGGAAGAGAACAGCATCAAAGAGGTCAAAACAGACTGAATGCAATAAAGAGCCCAGCTGAGTACTTGAGTGTGGACTTGCACTGAGCTAGAAGGAAAATCAGGGTTAAGTCACTCCAAAGCTTGGCTCTGATTACACGTCTTTTACTACTGAAATTCTGGCACCCCAGAGGGCAGTATAATTTTGTTTTCCAATAGTTTTGTAATTACTGATAGTCCTATTCCTGTTGACAGCAAAATGTCTGAAAACTTTCTGGTTTCCTTTCCCAGAAAACTGTGAAAATGAATCTGGATTACTTACTGAAACCATAAAATGTCTTATGAATTCACTTTGGAGAAAAAATTCCCAGCACAACCTTTGCACTATTTAGCAAAATTACCAATGATTTCAGAAATCAATTGATGATGTAAAATATATGTATTAACTGGATTTACATGCTAAAAACATCATGTATTTATCAAAAATAAATATAAATCAATTTTTGTGCTGTTTGCTTGAAAATTATATAAAAGCTCAAATATTTACATTGTAATATAAAAGATTAAAAAACACCAGAACTTCAACATGAATATCACTTTTAATAATAATGTACAATTATAATAATTTTAATATAATAATAATTTTAATAATAATGTACAATTAATAATATTTTTGCTTACCTTTTTTTCCTTATATTAACCATTTTTTTCACCTGCTAGATTAAAACTTTTATTTCAGTAGAGAATAAATATAATATGTATATATATAAACTCTTCTTTATATATTATAAAGCATTTCTATGTATATGAATTGCAGCAATTGCAAAGGTACACGTTATTGGCAGCATGATACAATCAATACTCAAAGAGGAATAGAACTGAAGTAAAAGACCTAGGTTCTTTCACTCACTGGACTGGTTACGTAACCTTTATGAACTTTAGTTTTCCGGATAAAATAAAATCATCCTCATATTACTAGTTCAATTTTTGAACAACCCTTTGTAATAGATAATCTGTAAAATGTAGGATGAATCTCATTACTTCGGGGACAGACATTATATTCAGGTTTCCAAAGATTCTAAACCACTTCTTCCCTTTAAAACAGCTGCTTTCATATGGGCTTCTTTCCAACTACCCTCAAAATATGACTTTTTATGAAAGGGCATGGTATCATTCCTAGTAATATACTCCACTCTGCTGCATAGCTTTCTTACCTGGTAGGTTTTGTGACTGACAGGCAGGAGGGCTCTTTCAGGGAAGATAGTTCTGAAGAAAATTGATGTCTACTTAAAAGTTACAATTACTCTTTCACTGATCTAAAGTCAGGAGCCCTGGATTAACCTAATGCATAGGTATGTACAGGGTGGTTATTCCCAATCGCTTTCCAAGATAGTTTCTTAACTTTAGCTTAGCTCATAAATTATTTTAAATAAAGTCAAGGTGTCATTGGCTATACATTGAATTATATATGTTTAAATATTATTTCATTTTAGGAAATTTATGAAACTCTCATTTAAAATGTATATTTGAAGGTTTATCTATTAGAAAACTATTTCAGTGTTTTTTCCTCTGAAGTTTAGACTGCTGTCTGAAACAAAAATGAGGGAAGGACAAATGGAAGTAAGAATGTGTATGTCACTCCATTTTTCCACAATGCATGGGTTTGTATTACAGATAAATTATATTGCTATCCTGAACTATTTCATTTTGAATGATGAATCAATTAAAGAGCTAGTTTATGAGAAAAAATTTTGATAGAAAAAATATTTTTAATAGAAAGTATAATGATAGTGTGAAATTTAGTGAACTGAATATAATGAATAATTCAAATCATAGCTGAAACTAGGACTTTTTCCACCATGTAAATACAGTAACCCTGTGACTTCTACAGACTCATCCAATGCCATGGTGACAAGCATTTATTTTTAGCAAAGAAAAAAAGAAATAAAAGGTCATGTCCTTGATGCAAGACTTTGCACTAATGGTTGATTAGTTCTACAGTACAAAAAGAATAGAAATGTTGACTTATACTTGAGATAGTTTTAAAATTACTTCCATGTAAACTCTACCATATTAGTAATAATACTATATTAGTAATAGTGACAGCTTATTTTATATTATTTAAATGAAAATTAATCTTTGAGAATTAAGAGTAATAGGTGTTACAAAAATAAGTATTTTTCTACAACAAACATACTTTTTTTGAAAAGAAACAGACTTATATAAATTGTTTAAAATTTTCTCATGAAGCCAGGTATGATGGTACACACCTATAATATCAGTACTTAGGAAGGCTGAGACAGGAGAATTATAAGTTTCATAGTGTGAGCCTGTCTCAAAATAAAAGGAAAGGAAAGTAAAAGAAAAATAAAATAACTTTCTAAAGTGTTCCAGTGAAGGACAGCTAAAATTCATAATAAAAAAAGAAATATTTTCGGTTTTGTAAAAGTTTCATGAGAAACAATGTACTATTATTTCTTCATTATATCAGGTTACCTTATGACGCAAGTGATTATAATTTTAAGAATATTAATAGTATATTTCAAGTTTTCTTTGCTCCATTCAAAATTCAATATACAACTTAGTGTCTCCCAAACTTTTAAACTGCATTCTCCACTATTTTATTAGAATGCCTTACTATTTTGGGAAAATATTCTGGATATATTTCTGGCTTCATAAATTATACAAACATCTGTCCTTTCAATCAACTAATGCCAAATGTTTTTTGCATCAATTTGTGTGAAACAATGTATATAATACTGTTTTATTTCCCATGAGCTTTTCTTAAGCACTGAGTTTGTAATAAAGAAATGTTTGGATGATTAAGATGGTAGAAGAAGGTAAAAAGTAAATAAAATGTATTGTAAAGTAAGATATGTGGGAATTTTTGAATAAAACAGTTATATCTTTCTAGATATCTATTCTACATTGAAATTTTAATGCAATTAGCAGAACCTGAGAAAATTAAAGTACAAATCTGCAGTTCTATTAACATATTTCTTACCACTGTAATATTTTATGTTGCATTTAGAAAATATGAAAATTGATAATTTTTAATAATGAACTCTGATACATTTTACATGGACTATGGTTTATCCCAACAGAATTGCCTTTGTAAGAGCTTGTCTTTTAAGAATAAATAATCTAAATAGATGTGATGTGCAATATCTTAAAAACCGTATCTAATGTAACTAGCGTGTGACTATTCTCTCCACAGGTGATGTGTGGACCAGAAAGGATTTCAGCCAAAAGATTTCATTACAGCTAAAATTATGTTTCTTAATAAATCCTATACAAATACAGTACCTTAGTTCATCAAATATATGTCATTATGTCATGTTTGGATTAATTGTCTAAAAGATTTATACATTGATTTGTACGCTGATAAATGATTTCTACTACTGAGACTGTAATTTTTATAGTTTCTATTTTTAAATTTCCCTTAGTAGAAGAGAATAATTCTAGAAAGCTTAGTTATATTTCCTCCATTTTACATTAAAAAAGAACAGGAACAAGTCAATATTTAGTTAATAATCCACAGTAATTTTATCTTAAAAATTTTAATAATGCAGTATATTCCTTGAGTCACTGAAACCAGGTTAAAGAAAAAGACTTTATTCAGATGTTACTCTATATTTCTCTAAAAGAGAAACATGAGGATGTTCTTTATTAAATATATATATCATAATACAGATTTAAACTACTCATTATATTCTTAACAATGTTTCTCCTCCAAGGAATGTTACTTAAAAATTATCTGATAAAATCTGCTTCCATAGATAAGGATAAATTAGAAAGTAAGAAAAATTTCCTCCATCCAAATGTCCAAATCTTCACTTTTGGGATGTTTCCCACTTATATTTACATATTTGCAGAAAATTGAATGACTTACATTTTCAAAAAAGGTCCTATGATAAATGGAAGCCTGCTTAGAGTGGAAGTAGACAATCTTTGATATTATTAGGTAAATAAAGCAGAAAACTATGATTTGATTTAAACAGTCTTAATAAATATATTACATATAACCTTGAAACGACACCTTCCCACCATTACTAATTCACGTAGAACCCCCCGGTGTCTAGCAAAGACATGATACAATTGTACTATACTTTTCAGAATTATGCCTTTTGGATTTAATTTACAAGCAGCCTCTCTCCTGCATTAATTATAAATGGTTACTGGAAATCAATACAGAGGAAAAACTGATACAATCACCCATTTGCAGAACTGTTTTCAACAATTAATGTACCATTAATAATACAGTAGTTTTATAGCTTACATTTTTTAATCCATGAGAGTTTTAACTAGATAATTTTGTATCAAAGTCATTTAGATGCTTTTCTAAATATCCTCTGAAATTCCAATTAAATACACTACTCTTTCTGGTTTCCTGTCTTAAAACTAGTCTTTAGAGTTGCTGGAAGCTGGTAAACAGCTGCAGCATTCCAGCAATGAAGCTAATGCTTTTTAGCCATGAGTAAATCACATAGGATCAAAGAGTTAAATTTCTTCTGAAAAAATATACCTAAATTAGATTTTGAAAAAAAAAAGTTTAGTTATCAAAAATTTCAGACATTAATAATATATATACACCCACAATTATGCAGTACCTCCTAGTGGCTGACTAAACAAACTGGCAAGTCACACAGCCATAGGGTGAAGACAGAAATATTTACTCATAAAAAACTGAGTAACATACTCAATTTGGCATACAGACTCAAAAACTTTGCATAATTTTGTAAAAGCTATGATAGATATGGTTATAGAATTCTATGGTCACTATCCACCAAGCTATTTTTTATTCTTCTCTCCATATATGATATATTAATTTCTATTTTTAACATTTTTAACCACATATTTACTAACCAAAGATCATTTTTTAAAATTGTACCAGAAAACAATATAACTCATGTGCTATGTATGCACTCTGAGACTTAAGGGCCACCTTATATTTTCAGTTGATCTTCAACATGAGGGAAGAATATGCTAGTGTAAAAGATTCAAGACAAGTCCACCAAGTGAATATAGAATTCTGAAATGCTTTCTAAAAATGAAAAAAAATATGCTAAGAATCTTATCAAAGTTTTTCTTTCTTGGTCTATCTTTCTCCCTAGACAGTGAGACCCTTGGAATCAGAGTCTGTAGACCTCATGGACCTAATGTATTTCCTAGGACACAGTAGGTGCTCCACATGTGTTTGATCTTCCTCAATTCCCTGGCACACGTAGATACCTGGAGATTCAATCTGACAGTCTGTTCGCCCCCTGTCCCACACTTACCCAACTTCATGTTAAACAGTACAGAGCTTGCTAACTTCTCTTTTGGGTCCCCATGCTTGTGGATGTCCTGGAATCTACAATCTGAGTCTCAGAACCTAGTCACCCACAAAAGTTCAGACACAGAAAAGTTTAAACACATTTAATGCTCATGATCTCAGCTTACTCCACAATCCTTGAAATATAGCAATGCACAGGACCAAATTTTGGACAAATAATTCTGCCTTTTCTTTAATAAGATGCTTTATTAAATTAGGAATTGAATTCTTCTGTGCAAATGGACTATATATTTTCTTTTAATGATATGAACAAAGTTATTCACATTTTCAAAACTTCCATTAAAAACTTTATTGATAGTGTTACTTTTTGGAAATTGTATACTTCTAATACTATTTTAAGTTTTAAAAATATTTGTATGTTACCGCAAGACATGTGGAAATTACAATAATTTGGGGCTCATACAGAACATATTTGTTAATTGTTAGTGAAAGACAAAATGGAGGAGAATAGAGGAGGCACTAAAGACCTCTGGTAGACCAAAGTCCTCCTAAGAAATGTATTTATCTACTTCTGTTATTACCAAAACATATCTTTAGTAGTGTATTTCACCCCACCCAGGTATCGAAATATTTTAAGCACATGTTATTCACCCAGTCAGGAAAGTTCTAGTAAACAAAATTAATTCCTCATCTCATTACTTTTTCATATTTTATGAAGCTGGGTGTTCAGGACAGAAATCCAGCTAATCTTACTCTTCTCTGTTTCCCAGAAAATAAGACCTAACTAGAACATAATCAGCCTTGAAAAACTAGAGATTAAAATGCCAGCCCCAGTCAGCCTATTCACCTTACCTGCTGACAGAGCGGCCTCTGAACAGGGGAATAGCAATGGCAGGCATGGTAAGGACAGGCTGCCTGGGGCAAGCATTTTTGATCTCTAGTTTTCAAGGCTGATTATTTTTTGTCTAGGTCTTATTTCGGAGGAAACACAGTTTTCACAAAAATGACTTTCAGTAGTATCTAATTTTGCACAGATAAAATTAGTCTGGTTTTATATTCCAGTCTTGTGAGCTATTCTAATCAGCTTTTTTGTGTACCAAACTTAGTAACATTAAGTGTTTTTCAGCTATTCTTAAAAATTCTCAAAGGATGGAAATTTTCTTATTTGAGTATCTTTAAGTGCAAGGTTAAAAAATGCCTCCGGTTGGATTTAAGGCAATTCCGAAAAGGTTTTGATCAGTGGTGGAGTCCCTGATTTGTGCCAACTTCAAAAGCATTTAACTCTAAGAGGCAAATAGTGTTCAGATGTATGTATAAGGATATGTTTATCCAAAAGTCAGTCATATTAACATAAATATTGATATTTATATAACATTCTCCACAAATGGAAAATTTGTTCTTTAGCCAAATTAAAGAACCCCAAAAGCTTCTTTACTACTCACTAAGAAGCTGCCAATTGTAATGTTCTTAAGGAAAAATATTCTAACATTCTCGTTTGTGTGTTTTTATTGAAATAATTTTAGCTATCTTCAAAAGATACCACTAGAAAGATTGTTAAAAGCAACATAAAATAATTTTAGAATCTTCAATTTTTCATTACATCTTTTTCTTTTATTAAATTTCCACTATGTCAATGTCTAAAAAGTTGATGAACATTTCATTGACGTGTAGCCTCTAGCTTCATAGCCCAACGCAGCTTTCTCTTTGAGATAGCTATTTACATTTTAGTGTATGGTCATCATATTTTGCTTAAAATTGCTTTCCTTAATGTTACATTGGATTTTGCTTATGCCTCAAATGAAGAAATTCTGACCTGTAAACAAATGAAAAGAATTATAGTCACCTTAAAAGTCTCAGCATTCCCAAAATAATTTCAAACACATTGATTGATTTAAACAACCCAGTTAGTTTCTCCTCATTGCTTGTATTTAACTACAAGGCAAGCACATTTTATGTGATTTACAAAGAAATCCTGTCATCTTGGAAAACAAAGCCACAAAAATATATTACTTTTCAGTCTATTTTTAGCTTTTATTTTGTACTAAAAAATTGAGGGTAACATCCTTTTTTACATATTTAGGGAAATAAAAATTGTTTACTAAACATGAACTTTTAACCTACATACCCATTTATAGTTTCTTTTACTTTCTCAATTCTAGTTTTTATCCACTTTTATTAAGGTCAGATGAATGACACCAAAATTTGGCAAATAATACTGATTTGAAAGCTTGGAGAAAACACACCGTTCTGTGAAGCCACACTGCAAGACTGTCTCTGATAAGGTAAATTGGCTTCATGAAAAATCTTTTAAGCACTTTTAATTTATCATAATTTTCTTATACTAAATTGAGAACATTTGAGGCATTCCAGAAAAAATATTATCATTTCTCAGAGATTAGAAAATTGATATCCAAAAGCTAAACATGTCCATTGGAGAAAAAAGATATCGGCAAATAAGCTTTTGTTTCTATTACGGGAAATAGCTTGAGGCACATGGCAGAAGAAATGGGAAGGAGTTCAATTTTCCTCTCCCTTTAAATATAGCCTTTTAGTTAAAGCTAATATAATGTTAAAAGCATAATGTTTGAAAGTCTCTATAGTTACCAAAGGTATCTTATTGGAATGGGCAGTAAAATTCTAAAATTAGATATACTTTAATTATTAAATGTGGAATACTTGGGGAGAAATACTGAAATTAAAATATACACAGCATACTGAGAAATTTAAAACAGATGTCTCCTAAAATTCAGTATATTTACATGCTTGTAAATAGCATAAGTTTCCAAAACACGACATTTCTTCTTAGGACAGCAGTGTGTGTCCATTGGTTGACAGAGCTGAGAAAGGGGGAATACATATTATTTAAAGTTCCAGATTTGTTGAAACTACATAACCTTGAGTCTTTGCAATGACTCCAAGTGGGACAGAATGTTTCTTTTTTTAGAAAGATGTGAGTGAGTGAAGTTTAATGATTTGCTTAAACTGACCTATTTTTATGTTTCTGTACACGTGCCATTGAATATTAACTCAAGGCTTCATTCTTTGTTTTAATATTTTTCAGGATTCTAAAATCCTTACACATACACCAGAGCTGTTTTAAAGGAATTTTCTGCAGGAGTAAAGCTGAACTTGAAGGCTGGCTCAGTTGTCTTACTTTATGGTTCTGTAGTTTGCTTTGGGATTCGCAAGAGAGTACGAGCAGGGAGTTGTAACAAAACCTGGCAAACACAAGGAAGTCTTTGGAATCTGAACTACAAATATCCAGATAGGAACGCCCATTTTTGTCTTAGTTTCAGAAGCAAATTTGAAAACTCCAATACTCCTCCTCTTCCACTGATCATTTAGAAATTTCACATCAAAGCCCAAACACAAATACATATTTTTCTGAAATCCCAACTTCCATGTAAAGCTGCTCTGGCTTAAATAGTTTTCTTAGTAAAGTGAAACAAGAATGAAAGAAAGTAGCAAGGAGGAGAAAAGAAGAGAAGAAAGGGAGGGAGGGATGTGGGGAGGGAGTGATGGACAGAAAAGAGACCTCTAAAGTGGGCATGACGCCACTGCCACAGATGGGTACAGTTAGAGGCAGTCAGGAGAGATCCACAAGCGCAAGGCGTATAGGGGCCAAAAGCAAGCTTGATTTGGAATCACCTAAACCTTTCTGTTTCCCAGGATTCAATTCCTGCCTTAGATGAGAGGATATCATTTCTCTTGCGCTGAGTTGCAGTTATTGAGCGGAGTTTTCTTGTTTTGTTCTTTAATCTCAATGATGGCCTTCTTGAGATTTTTAGACCTAAGTCGGTTTAGAATTAACTCTTGCATTATTCTACTAATGTAGAATTTTATATTTTTACAACTGGATGTATAAATACACGTCCATTTGTGCATAGGCTTCATCTAAGTCAAATATACACTAATCAATAAGATCTGAAGTAGAGAAAAAGCCAACAAAACAACCTTTTAAAATTGCTTTATCTTTGCTTTCCTTTGTGAAGCAAAATTATACAAGTTTATGGTTTAATTTCAGAGTATATGAATATGAGGAGTGGATATCCAATGAGTGAAGTTTACTTATACTTTAGATGGATAGACACTACTTTGAATATAGATTACTAGCTGAAAATGAGTATAGATTTGTATTATTTTCCATTTAGTTAAAACATAAATATGCACATTCTCTGATAAAAACTAAAGTAACTAACAATAATTTTCTCATAAATAAATGGAGAAAAGTATTCAAGTAAATTCTACTTATTATATGTCATATTCTAAGATTTTATTTTGAGTCAAAATAGATTATTGCTTAAATTTCCAATTCTTTGTGTTTGTTTTTTTTTTGGTACCGGAGATCGAACTCGGGTCCTTGCGCTTGCAGGGCAGGCAACAGAACCACTGAGCTAAATCCTTGGCCCAATTCTTTGTATTTTTATCATCCTGTCTAATTAAGTCACTTTATTCATGAAACAGGAAAAGGAGAGAGAAAATACACACGACTTACCTAAAACTCGATAAAAATTTAAAGACACAGCCAGGTGCCAATGCACATTCCAGCACCATTTCAAATCAGCAGTTGCTCTTCTTTCAAGGGCTCAGCAAAGTTCCTGGGTCAGTCTAAAAGTTACTTTTCAACTTTCAAGACTTTTATTGTTGCTCTAGCTCTTATTCCTTTTTTAAATTTATTTGTCTAAGTTCAGTGATAACATGTAGAGTCTAGAATGTTTCACTACAACAATACACATCTCCTCTTTTGCTTTTCTCTCTTTATTTTTTCTTACTTAAATGTTTTTAAGAAGCTAAAACTTCGCAGTTCTTTCAGACCAGTGTTATCACATTGTTGCCACATTAAAAAGCAATATCTCGGCCCAGATCTTCCCCCTACTTCTTCCAGAGAGCCCACAGGTAAATACATTTGATCTCAAAATGTCATAAAATATAAATGTCCATTTTTTTTTTGTCTGAAGAGCAGAGATCCTTAATGGATTCTTTTTGTTACTTTTCTCTGGGACAAAGAGTTAGTTGAATGCTTTATGCCTTGTGATAAATGAAATAGCTGTTACCTAGTTCTAAAACATCCTAATATATTTCTCCACCTCCTGCCTCCTCCTTTTCTCCTTCCCTTATCCTTCTTCCTCTTCTTTTTCTTCTCCTTTCCTTTCCTTTGCCACCTCATTCTTCTTTGAAACATTTTTTGGATTTTTCAACATTTGAAACAGAGAAGGGTAAATAGACTAATGTGGAATAACTTTTACTCCGCTTGTGAGGCAAGCGGCAGAACCATTGAGCTACATCCCCGGCCCTAGATGTCAAACCTTAAAATTGTATTTTCTCACTACCTTTTCATTGCTATGTTGATACCCTAACAAATGCAAGTTCTATTAGGCCATATGAGATACTAAAGCACATAGATCCTTGGAGTAAAGCTATTCTAAGATTACTGAGCAATGGAGAATAAGAAGCGCGAAGTACATGTAAAAGAAAGTTTCTGCGTCCTTGTCTGGCCAGGTACAAAGCTCATTCCAGATATGTGGAATTGTCAAACATGAGAACCACTTTGCTTGCCCATCCGCCTCTGTGACAGAGTCTAGGCTGTGCTCCTGTCAGCACCCTTGCCAGAAGAAGCAAGAAAGAGAAAAAATGCTGTTTGTGTGTATATGATTGTTTTCATGAGATAATTTAGGAATTTCCCAGAAATAAAATGAATTTCTGGGTGGCAATTCTTTCTTGAGTGTCTACATTTTTAAACACAGTATTGATGGTAAAAAGTAATTTCCCTGCATCATTACATGAACTTAAAGAAATGTAATCAGTAACGGTCAGATAGAATACAGAATGAATATATATTCTGGATGAATAGACCAGGTTAAGAATCAGTTTCCATTCCTTTGAGATAAAACGATGATGTTTTACTCTGATAACAAATCGCAGGGCGCCCCCTACGGACCCAACCTGCTGTCTTGCATTAACTGCAAAGGCCTGAGCTGGCAGCGCTAGGCCACCAGGGTCTCTTTGTGTCAGGCTCATTTTGCCCCCGTGAGGTGATGCAGTCAGAGTCCCTCAGTGCAGCACGTGTCACAGAGCTGGGGCTTGGAAAAGCAGCTGTCACCTGAAGAGGTGGCCCTGGGTGCTTTGTTTCTTCTAAGCACTCTTCCCGGGCTGCGTAGCTCTCTACGTGTTCAAGCCAGAGCTTCAGCGTGATAAGGGCCAGACTAAGGCAAGTCATCTGTCTTAGTCTTCACCCAGGCATTGCTCTCAAGGAGGACTCAGCCCAGGAATCAGAGACAGAAAGTCTGTCGCCGAGGATTCGGACTCGAGGTGCAGCTGAAAGTGTGAAGGAGCCGTTGCTTTCGGCTCTTGTCTGTCAGGAGTTTGTGATTACGAGCTGGAAAAAGTGCACCCCTTGCAGAGGCTCAAGTGCCTGAATTCTCCAACGGCGATTAATTAGGGCGGCCAAAATTCAAAGTAAGGAAATAACTAACAAGTTTTCAGAATGAATGGAATTAATTTACAATGTATGGTAGGCGATCTGCCCAATTGCTGTGCCCTTTGGACAAGTAAAATGATGAAGAGACTACATATTCTACTAATTCCATGTGAATTTCTTCAGCTAATTCCTAGAGCTTTTGTGTTCCATTACATATAGTGTATGGTTTTAATTTGACAAGTTAAAACCTGTTAAGTATATTAGAGGCTCACTGACACAAACCCTGAACTAAATAGTGAAGTATAAGCATGACCTCTAGTTTTAGAAACCCTCCGACACAGTTTGAGTGTTTTGACAAACGACCTCATCTTTCTGTGTAAGAGCTGAGAGAAGATGTTCTGGTGTCATATTGAAATGACTCTCATCTTTAAGGGGAGACGCTAGATGATTTGAAAATTTTCTCTTAGAAATGACATCATATTTACTAAACATTGAGAGAATGAGCTTGAATGTAGAAAATGAATAATAGGAAATCTTCATGAATAAGGTACATGACAAAGCACAACCTTTAATTTTACCACTTACCCTCTTGCTTAGGATGCATATAAAAATATACAGAATTTGGATTGAGGTTATCAACAATAATAGATTATTTCCGTCAAGAGAGTATGTTTTACAGAAGTGGAATGACCTGGCTCATGTTTTGGTATGTTTGTGAGATCAAACAGCTGCTTAAAATAAACACTTTTTTGACAATGTCCAGTTATTTTTTTAAAATTCCACTATACAGTATAAAAGCACAATATGAATGCAGAAAAATGCATAATGTAGGGGAATTTTTTACACTGTTTTTTAGTGTGGCTGCTACATGTGATGTGTCTTTAAAAAAACAAGACTCTTTTCCACCCTTTATTAGTCTCTCCTCTCTCTCAAGTAAAGTTTTCTGTATGGCCCTTTTCAACTTAAGTTGCTTTCTATCTCTGTGTATCTTGCTGTCATCATCATTAATCATGTAATTGAAGAAGAAAATTGAATGCTCATTTCTCTTTTCATTGCACTCACTTGTAACTTCTAAATATGAATCAATCTGTGGTATATAATAAATGACTTACAGTGAATACTGTGCACTTTCCAATATTCTGCAAATCTTCCAACATTTCAGTTTGGTAGACTGTCTGGTTATCAGATTCAAATTCCTCACCAGGCTTTTCTGGAATGGGCTGAATAATTTATTTCATTTTATCTCCTAACTCTCTTTGCCTCACTCTTCTGCGTCAGTCACAAGGACTTTCTTCATGTTAAAAGAGTCTGCCAAATACAAGGTGGCCTCAGGGCCTTTGATCAGGCCTTCGTCTGTCTAGAATGTTTGACCATTAGCTGGATTCATTTTTTTCACTTCATTCATGTCTCATTCATGTCTCTATTCAAAAGTAAGTTACCTTTATAGAGAAGCATTCCCTCACCACTCCATATAAGACAGTGTCTTCATCATTATTTATTTACAGTTTTATTTTGCTTAAATTGCAAATATCACTAAAAGGCATTATATTAGATATTAACTTAGTCATTTATTAAGTCAATTGCACAAATCTCCTACATCCCAGGCACTATTCTAGGATTTTGGGATATAGTAGAGAACACAGTAGAATAATTTCTGTGCACTCACAAAGTTTAAATTTTAGTGAGGAAAAATGAAAAATAACAGAAATAAGTTAAAGATATGGTATGTTGGACTGTTATAAAGACTAAAGATTGAAAAAATACAGTAGGAATTTGAGCTGAGGGTGAGGTTGAAATTTAAAGTAGGTAGACAGTGAAGGTGACTTTTCAAAAAGTATTGCAAGGGGAGTTAGTTAACCCTTAACCACCTATAGGAAGAACATTCTAGGAAGAAGACAGAGCACACCTTAAGAATTATAGTGTTAGCTCTTTCTGAAAGTAGGAACTCATGGTGTACAGACAAGAAAGCCGAATAGAGAATCAAATAATGATGAAAAAAGGAAAGATAAGCACTAATCTGGATTATCCAGTTTTATTCTCCACTTTTTATACTGTGGATTGAACCCAGGGTATTCTAACACTGGATTACACGCCTAATCCTTTACATTTTATATTTTGAGGTAGAGTTTGCTAAATTGGCCAAGCTGGTCTCAAACTTGTGATTCTCTTGTGCTAGCCTCCCTCTCCAGAGTAGCTGGGGTTACAGCCAGGCACCACCATGCCAGCATTTATTCTCAATTGTAAATTTAGACTCAGAAAGATTAGCACATTTGTCCAGAATGGTCTGAATGAAAGGCTAATGGGGACACCATTACAGAGATTGGCAAGAGATGAGTGGTTTGTCTTGACCCTGTCACCTAGGATAGTATGGCTTTGGGCAGTAGCTTTTACTCTGTGTCTCAGTTTCTTTGGGTGCAAAGTGAAGAGGTTGGGCTACTCTTTACAGTTATTTTTAAGTCTTCCTTGGGGAATTTTCAGAGATAGTTGATACATATATTTCTCTAAAGATTAACTCTCTGAAAACCTCTTTGGAAAGTTTAACAATGTTTGAATAGCTCTAATCAATTTGAATAATTTTTATCCACTAAAAAGATGAATAGAAATTATCCACAAAGAGAAATGGAAGTACTCCAAGGAGACTGGGTTTTTAAGAGGAAGCAACTGGGCAATCAATTCATGTGTTAGGGAAAGAGTGTATAAATATTAGAATGGTGTGGCTAGAACACAAAGTGGTAGACACACAAGGAGGATGCTTGAAGTTGCTAGGTTTCTTGAGCTCAAAATATGTGAGTCCAGAAACTGGGTAAGAAGTGTAGACATGGTCTGTGAGTCCCAGGCAGGATGCATGGACAATTTCTACAGTCACAAGAGCTGTACAGATTTCCTGTGGCCAGTGATACATCTATAAGATGAAATACAGTGAAAATAATTAATCAGTTTCTTATTCTAAGATACTTTCTTTGTTATTAATTTTTACAATGCAAAGTGGAGAAAGAACAGATAAAGCTTTAAAAAGTTATTGAAGTAGATTACAAAGATGTAAAAATAACACTGGAAGACCTTCCTTCCTGTCTTCTTCTTTCTACCCTGTACTGGGATATTGTACAGTGCAAAGCATATGCTCTCTACTCTCATTTTGCTTATCATAGAAAGTGAAGCGGCATTGAATAAACATAGAAACTTACTCTGAAAGTCATTTAAAAATACAGAAAGATTTTATCATGAATGGGTGCTGGATTTTGTCAAATGCTTTTTCTACATCTATTGAGATGATCATATGGTTTTTGTCCTTGACTCTGTTAATATGGTGTATTACATTTATTGATTTATGAATGTTGAACCATCCTTGCATCCCTGGGATAAATCTGACTTGGTCATGGTGTATGATCTTCTTGATGATTCTCTGTATTCTGTTTGCCAGTATCTTGTTGAGGAATTTTTCATCTGTGTTCATCAGGGAGATTGGCCTGTAGTTCTCTTTTTGGGTTGGGTCTTTCCCTGGTTTTGGAATCAAAGTAATACTTGCTTCCAGGAATGAATTTGGAAGTATTGCTTCCTTTTCAATTTCCTTGATGAGTTTAAACAGTAATGGCATTATTTCTTCTTTAAATGTCTTGTAAAATTCAGCAGTGAAGCCATCTGGACCTGGGCTTTTCTTTGTTGGTAAATATTTTATTACATTTTCAATTTCACTCATTGTAATTGAGGTGTTTATGACTCAGCTACTCCCCTGCTGGGTATCTTCCCAAAAGAATTAAAAGAATCTTACCACAGTGATACATGTGCACCCATATTCATAGTGGCACAATTTGTAATAGCTAAAGCTTGGAAGCAGCCCAAGTGCCCATCAACTGGAAACTGGATAAAGAAAATGTGGTTTTTTTATAAAATGGAATACTATTCAGCCATAAAGAATGAAAAACTAGAGTCATTTATAGCTAATGGATGCATATCGAGGCCATACTCAAGTGAAATAAATAGGACACACATGTGTAAATACTGAATAGTTTCACTAGTGTGAGAAACTGATAGTGTAAACAAGGGTTAAAATTAAAATGAATAATTAATAAATTGAAATAAGAAAAAAGGTCCAAAGATGAAGGAGTGAAGGGAGGGGAAGGGGAAAGGAAAAGAGAGAAAGGAGAAACTATGAGGAAAAAAAAAAAGGAAATGAAATCTATGTAAATAGGGAAGGGTGCACAGGTAATGGGGAAAAAAATAAGAACCAAGATATATCATGTACAGGCACAAACACCCAATGATAAATGTAAATGAATTGTATACCTAAAATGTACCAATAAAATGTACCAATAAAATTAATAAGAAAAAAATACAGAAAGGGTAAGACTCAAAAAAGTATTCTAAATCAAGGATGGTCAATTTTAGAATTTACATGACAAGGTCAATGGCAGAAAATGAGTAGGATTCCTTGCAATCATTGGTTCATGGTCAAGAAATTAAGGAACAATAAAAACTGCTTATAAAAATGTCTCTCACCGCACTTAAGTTTTCCCTTCCTTCTCTCTTGCTCACTTCATCCTCCTTCTCATTCTTATTTATGTTTTATAGCAGCCATCTCTGTGGAGATTCCAAAACCTTCCTTAAGAGACTGGGATTCACCAACCATTGTACAGTAATGCACTTCTAGCATTTCACATGTGGGATAAACTATGTCTGACCTTCATTTTAACTGGATCTTACGTTTTTCCTCAGAAATGCTAGATGTAATTCATATGATCAGCAGTATATTAGTACATCTACAATATAGGCCATATAAAGGAGTTAACATATGGTTTCCACCAATCACCTATAAAAATGAAGACAAAATGCAGTAGAAATTCATTTCTGAACAGAGGAGTGGAAAAGAGAAGAGTATGACACAGTGCAAAAATGTATAGACATGGAGAGACTTTGCCCATATTAGAAAATTGCACCTACTTTTAAATTCTGTTTTAAATCAACTCATACAGAATAAAATTTAGTTAAATTAAATAAATTATGCCAAACCAAGCTGCAATAAAGAAGTGACAAATGTATAACTATAAAGCCACCAGTATACTCTATTTAACAATAAAATTTATTGTGTGCTACAGTGATTGTTTCCGAAAAGTAAAGAATTTATTACATGGATTTTAATTTACATACTTTTATACATATTAGTATATCTAATTTACATATGCCTATATTATAATAAATGCAAGCACACATACTTTTAAAATAATATAATCTTCTGTTGAGTAGTGAATTCTTTAGAAGCGAATAGTTCAATTACAAGCTTCATTTTTTTCCCCATCCCAATAGGCAGCTTATTTCACAAGCAACAACAACTAAAGAATCCCTCTTTGTTTTCTATATTGCCTTTTCCTTTCTTAACTGACTACACACATATTTAATTCATCTACCCTTATAAGAGTTTAGAATACATGTCTTAAGTACCCTGCTTAAGTTTTTAAAATGTTCTGGGTCTTGTTATTTGTGTGTCTATATAAATAAATCTTTAAAACTGAGAGAAGGAGTCATTTTATTGACCCCATAGATTAGTATTTCCTGATTAACAAAATGCATCTCTTTCCAAGTACATAGCTGTATCCATGGCCAACGGCAGACTTTTTACAAAGATGATATCTGAGAGATCAACGTATTTTGGAAAATAAATATGCAATTAGTTGACCTATTAAGAAAAGCCAACTTTTTTCATTTGAGAGAGAAAAAAGCAAGAACAAATAACCAATTTGCTTTGGAAATAAATCTGTCATACTAATATTTAAGAATGTTTGCATGTTTATATTAATACTTTTATCAAAAATATCAACACAGATATGCTTTTTATTTTCCCCCAGTAAACTATTTTGTCTTAATCTGAACATATATTAATGTTATTATTATCTTTTGCCAATGATTTTTTTTTTTTGGTACTGGGGATCGAACTCAGGACCTTGCACTTGTTAGGCAGGTGCCAGAACCACTGAGCTAAATCCCTGGCCCATGAATGAAATGTTTTGTTTTTTAGCTTTAGGAATCACTAAACTCTGTTCTTTACTATGCTAATGAAATCAAAATTTGGACAAAAGGAAAACAATCATTTGGACAAAAGGAAAGCAGACCTAATAATTCATGTCCCAGAGACCAGGGATGATGTGGGCATTAATGACAGCTTATTTTAACATGAGTGTTCCCGATGGAGTTAGTATGTACAAGGAGGGATCAAAATATACAGCAAATGTTTAAGTAAAAATTTACTACACTAAAAGACAAATCGCTATGAATTTTGGGCAAAATACTCCATCTTGCTTTGAACACATTTCCCATCATTTCTGCCACTTTCTGAAGCAGTTCTAGACCGTTCTTCCTAGATGCGATAAAAATTCAGTGAATGCTGCTGCTAAGGGCCATCTAATGGATAGGCAGTCTCCTAAAAACATTGCAGTATATCCTCACTGAAACTGGCACAGTACAACTTCTGGCTCTTCCCCAAAGTCAAAATGACCATGCAAAGTAAATATTTTCAATTAATTGAAGACAGCAAGGCAGCCTTGACTGTGGAACTAAAGACATTTAAAAAAGAGGACTTCCAGAACTGTTTCAGAAAGTAGCAAGAATGAGGGGATGAATGTGCTCAAAGTGAAGGCAAGTATTTTGTGGGCAATGTGTCTTTTATTGTAATACATTTCAAAAATTTAAATGTTCACTCTATTTTTCTATCATACTGCTTCTCTCTCTCTCTAGGTAGAAGGGAAGCCCAGTAGTCTCAGATGTGATAAAAAACACTTCTAATAAGGAAGATGTAATATGTATTTTCTTTTTTTTTATTAAATTCTTTTATTGGTACATTGTAGGTATACAACACAATTACATTTCTCATTGGGAATTGTACCTTTACATGATGCATCTTGGTTCTTATTTTTTCCCCATTCCTAGCCCTCCCTTCACACCCTCGACCCTTCCCTATTTACAAAGACTTTATTTCCATTTTTTCCATTTCGCATCATTTTTCCTTTCCCTTCTTTCCTTTCCCCTGCCCCTCCCACTACCCCTACCCCTTTGGACCTTTTCTTCCTATTTTACATTTTCGATTATTCATTCTAATCATTGGTACATTTTAGGTATACAATATAATGTGAAATAGGAAGAAAAGGGACAAAGGGGAAGGAAGTGGGAGGGCTAGAGGAAAGGATAGAAGGGAATGGGATTAATATGAGAAAGTGAAAAAATAGGAACAAAATCTTTGTAAATAGGGAGGAATGGAGGGGTTGAAGGGAGGGCTGGGCAAGGGTGAAAATAAGAACCAAGAGAGACTATGTAAAGGTGCAAATTTCCAATGATGAATGTCATTATATTGTAT